>NC_047653.1:20633855-20933984 GCF_902201215.1 Prunus dulcis | reverse complement strand
AAACCAATTTGGAACAGGGCCTTATTACATTAAAAAAAAAAAAATACAAGTGACATTGAAGAGGGATCAAATTGAATCTAAGATATTGTTTGCATGTTAAATGCTCTTAACCACTTGAGCAAAAACCACTTGCAATATATTATTTTTTGGTTAACTACGTTAACAATCAATCTTGAATTTTCTAAGGCCCAAACCTATGTTGCACGAATACGCCCCTGAAGGGGGTATGCAAGTATTGGGTGAGTATCAGATACAATATGTGCAAATACTTATCGAATACTCATATTGATGTATCGTAGGCTTTTATGGAATGTTGACCAGTCAATTTATCTTGAATACGCAAGTGATACGGTCAAGATACGACGAATGGATCATTTTGAAAATATATGGGAATTACCTGGTGTTGGTTTAAGGAAGAAGGAAGGATTAGATAGAATAAGGAAGAAAATAATGGATTACCTGAAAACTTGTTCACATCGCATTTCTCCACATAATCTAGGGAGATTTTAGAAAAGGCCAAAGGTTTGGATAAGAATGCCCTTATGTAGTTTTGGATTGCCTAAGGAATCCTTTTGCTTTTGCTAGCCGTATGGAACCAAAATAAATCTTGCTTCTTGCTAGTCGTATGGAGCCAAATAGTTTGGCGACTATTCTTCATCTACTAGGATGATCTGTTCACTTGAAAATGAGGTTGATGATGCTTAGCTTCACATGGTTTTCATGCTTCCATCATGTTGTCTACATTGTGTAGCTCTTCTTCTCCTAAGCTATTCCAGTATGCGTTGTCGTTGTCTTCTGCTGCAATTTGTTCTGCTATCTGGTTATAAATTTCAACAAAAAATTTTGCTCATGTTGTGCTTATCTTGAATTCAAATGTGTCATCTGTTATGAAAAAATATAGTTTTCCTTTTCCGTAAAGCCAAATACAAAAATATTTATATTATAAATAACTTATAAACAAATTGGAAAGCTTTTAAGGTACAATAAAATTGAAGAAAATAAAATAATAGGTAAGTAAAAGCAAAATAAATAATAAGTAAGAAGGTGAGTTTGGTACGGTGAAGCACATCAAAGATGCTATCCTAAAGCCTTTGTAGCCTCCCTACGTGCAGGTACTGACAATCTACAAGACTCCAAGATACGACCCCCTGTACACAAACTCAAGATCCGCTATGAGCACGTTCATAGATAGATATAGGTATCCAAGTCACAGAACCATTGCCAAAATAATAATATAAAGTAGAGAATATATATATATATATAAGTAGAAAAGGAGAGAATTAGTTTGTGGTGGTGATTGTGGTATGTGATATTTTGATGGTGTATTGTGGTTGTTACAAATGTGAAGGAGGAGTGATATTTTATAGGCATCCAAGAACATGTAACCTTTATTAACCAGAAAATTAAAGCATGCAATACAGAAATAAAACCTGAATATTAAATATTTATAACCCCCACAATAAATAAAATAAAACAGCCAAAATAATTAAATAAATAAAACAGTTAAATTTTTTAAAACCTTTTTAAAATTCCAACAACATCTGGTCTCCTTGATGTAGATTCTAAATAAATCTTGATGAACTTGGATTGGTGAAGGAGGGTTAGACGATCATCATTGAACAATTGTTGCTTAAATAATAATACTATGTTGTGCTCTGTCTGGGTAAATACTATCCTCAAACTATTCTGGGGGTATGCTAGTGAAATCTAATTTTACATTTTTCCAAAGAGGAAGATAAAAACTTATGACTTCTTTTAATTTTGAGGAAAATGAATCTAGATGATCAGTATTTTCAATATAAAGTTGACTTAAATAACCATATTTTGCTAAAAATGCTGGAGTAACTATGATAGTTTTTTTGTTTATGCTCTAAATGCAGTTCTCTAAGTGAATAGTATAATACTAACTAAGTGAATAGTATAATGAGAACAACTTTTGGTAATAATTTTGATACCAGGATGGGATTATTTTTTAAATTGAAAAGAAAAGCTTGAATATATAGTTGAAGAGATGTATTTTTCTCATACTCTAATATAATTATATGACTCTTAATATCTTGTGGTAAAAATCTATACCTTTCTCTAGCTAGAGTTTGAAGAAAATATGGATTTTTAGTTTTTTGTTCAAGGGAAAATTTTCTATTATGCTCAAGTAAGTTGGGCTCATTAGCCTCTTTTTCTTGTAGAAGTTGACATCTTAAATTAATGATTCTAAAATGCTTTACTATTGTATCATATTCCGTCTTTTGCTCTGCATGTTTCTCCTGCAAAAAGGAAAGTTGTTGTTTTGCTCTTTTATAATCATAATTATATGCTAAAAATTCTTGCTCAAGGGCTCTAATAAGTTTTTCATGCCCTCTTCTCATACTTTCAGTATTAGTTCTAATGTTGCAAAGGTTGTCTAAAAGAAATTTTTGTTTATCTGCTAATGATGCTTGAGTACGATATTTAAAAGTAGGATTTCTAACTTCTTGTACTAAAATTCCATTATAAAATAAGTATTCACTATTGGTCTTGCTTGATTATTCATGCTTAATGGATTACCACCTGGTGATGGTGTACCATTATTTTTGCTATCAGAGGATGATGGTCCAAAATATTGCATACCTGTTAATGAATAATAGGTGATAAGATGTCTACTAAAGTATTGTCCATACCTTTAATATGCTCAAATATTGGTCTAAATCCATTTCCTGTAAGAGAATCAACAAAATTGACCCATCTTCGGGTTGCTTGTTTATTAGTAGTAATTTTGTTATAATGTGAAACAATATTATTTCTAAGTCATAGCTGGAAGTCTGGCATGTATATCATTAAATTTTCTTGATGCATATCTACAAACTTTTTCTTCAGATTTTGGTTCTTCTTTATGCTTCTTCTGATATAATATTCCTGCCCATCCTATTGATGATGCGTCTTTCTCAACTATTTTATAATTATTGTCTAATGGTAATGCTAAAGGTTTAAGTTGAGTTATATCTTGTTTGAAGCTTTGAACTAATTTAATATCTTCACTATTGAAATATTTTTGACTTGTTTTACTGGTTTTACTATGCAATGCTGCAATTTTTCTTCCTAAATCAGGGAAAAAATTTCTAGCATAATTTAATAAACCTAAAAATACTTGTAATTGTTTTTTATCCTCTAGTTTATCTGGAAATTCTAACACTTTTTTAGCTATGTGTTCTTGTAATTGTATAGTTCCTTACTTAATATACATACCTAAGAATTCTATATCTTGTTTTTCAAGCTCTACTTTATTTCTACTTGTAACTCTACCATTATCAATAATTTCTTTTAAAATAATTTCTAAGTGTTTTCTATGTTCATTTTTATTTTTACTATGAACTAATATATCATCTACATATACACTACACAAATTATCATACTTCTTAAAGATTTGGTCCATCTTTCTTTGAAAGATCAATGGTGCATTTTTTAATCCAAATGGCATTACAGGCCACTCAAAATGTCCTTCAGGACAAGTAAATGTTGTCCATTGAATTGATTCTTCTGCTAATCTAATTTGCCAGAATCCTGATTTACAATCAAATTTACTAAAATATTTACTTTCTTGAATTTTATTCATAAGTTCATCTTTATTTGGTAGTTTATAGCTATCTTCATAAGTATTATCATTTAATCTCCTATAATTATATACTATTCTAGCTTTACCTCTCTTAAGTTCTGAGTGTTTTCTAACTACAAAGGCTGCTGATCTATGTCTAGATTTTGAAGGTCTAATTACTTTTAGGTTTAAAAGTTCTTTTATTCATTGTTTAAATTTTTGCTTATCTAACAAGTTACAAGGCATATCTGCTGTTTTAATTGTTAAGTCTTGATTGATAATGTCTAATTTTGCTAATATCTTATTCTTAGTCCAATGTAATTGGGGATCTTCTCCTATAATCTTGGTTTGTTCAGCTAATTGTAACAATTCTTCTAAATTCTTTGGTCTATCTATTCTGCATAATTTCTAAAGGCTCTACGTTTTCTATAATTGAATACTCATGATCAAATATTATATCATCATATTCTAGATTATTTTGTTCATCTATTTTTTCTTCACTTATTTCTTCTAATTCTTCCATATTATATTTAAAATTTTGTTCCTCTATGTTAATACTATTATAAGACTCTAATATATTACTTTGATCAATTGTGGTTATACCTTTCTTAAAAAATGTAATGTCTGGAGGTGTATATTAAAATCCTCCTTGTAAACTTTTTAAGAAATTTAATCATAAGAAAAGGGGACATGATCCTACTGGGGATATAAAGGTTAAGGGTAAATTAAACTATTGTCTTTATATCCTAATTGGTATATTATTAATACAGTGTGTTAAGTATACATTTGTTGTATCAAACTGTATAATTCTTATTGGTCTTGCTAGTTTTTGCCTAAATTGTTCTGGTACTAATTCTTCTTTTATTACATTTTTTGAGCTTCCTGTATCTATAATGGCTGTTGTTTGAATTTTATTTTCTTTTGATAATTCTAACTCACAATTAATTGTTATTAATGAACTAAACTTTTGTTTCTCTGTACTAGGGTAATTATTCTTTTGATTATTGTTATCTATTATTTCTACTGTATTTATTTCTAAGAAAAATTAAGTATTAGACATAAGTAACTTTACTAATTAGTATTTGAGATATTGGGTATTTTTGTTTGGGTTTTAATACCTAGGAAAGAACTGTTATTTTGGATTAGGCCAAAGAGGGGGCCCAAATTCGTTGGTTTCCTTTTGATAAGATGAAATATATATATATATATATATATCTCTCTCTCTCTCTCTCTCTCTCCAGCAACGACACTTTGACAACCACGGCCTTTACCTGCGATGGAATTCTTAAGCTGCAAGTTGCTTGACTCGCAGCTCATCCCTTCGGCCTTCACCAGCAACAACAAGGTCTTCTAACTCAAGATGAAGGGTGATTACGATCGCTATCATGCTGAGTTCAACATCGGGGCCGAGCGCAATGACTAGTCAACCCTATTTGATCTCATTCTGGTACGTCAAAACCCTATCTGAACCCTAATAATGATTTGCTTCTTGGTCGCGATTTTTGTGTTTTAGTATAGGGTTTCGAAAATTGGGGCTTGGATTAGGTTAAGTTTTCCGAATTAGATGTTTCCTATGATGATTTGATTGGTGATACTGCGATTAAATTCATTTCGCTTTCTGTTATGTCTATGCTTGTTCAGAAATTATAGTAATTTAATTGGTTTTTTGTGTGCGGGTATGTGGAAAATTTGGGGTTGTAGTAGATTTTGAAGGTTTTATTCAGAAGAAAGGAACTTAGATTTGGAGTTTGGGTGGAATTATATTTGATTTGAGTATGATTGATTGTATTTGTCCTTAATAGTTGGTACCTCATTGTATTTGATTGTAAATAGATAGTCTTCTAAACGAGTCAAATGGTCTCAATACTTAGTCTAATGTTTCAGGAGGAGTTCATGTTGAATATCTTTTTTTTCGAATACTTGGAATGCATGGACACAACTGAATCCTTTTTTCTTCTTTTTCTTTCTGTTCCATTCACATGTGTAGATGGTGTTACTTAATTTGGAGAATCTTGCATTTCGTTCCAGTTATTAATGTCTTTCACATCTCAATCTTTCTCATGGAAGTGGTGTCGCAGTTTTAGAATAATTTTTCCAAGTCTATGGGAATGTTACAACTGCTCATCTACTTTATGTGTTTTGAACTTAGTTTTAGTACTTTGATCATGGCTTTACCTTTTGGTTTCTTTTCACTTTTTGGCATAATTTTTTCATAAACTGCACTAAAGTTTCTGTTTGTTGCAATTTTTTATTATCAGAAACTGCATTGCAATTTCCTACTCCATATTTTGATTTTAGAATAATTTTTCCAAGTATATGGGAATGTTACAACTGCTCATCTACTTATATGTGTATTGAACTTAGTTTTAGTACTTTGATCATGGCTTTGCCTTTTGGTTTCTTTTCATATTTAAGCAGATTTTTTTTTTCTTCAACTGCATTGCAGTTTCTGTTTGTTGCAGTTTTTTTTAATCAAAAATTGCAATGCAGTTTCCTGTTCCATATTTCTATTTTAGAATAATTTTTGCAAGTCTATGGGAATATTACGACTGTTTATCGACCTTTAAATGTGCTTTGAACTTAGTTTTAGTACTTTAATCATGGCTTTGCCTTTTCGTTTCTATGCATTGCAGATGTTTTGTCATAAAATGCACTGCAATTTCCGTTTGTTGCAATTTTTGATAAGAAATTGCAGTGCAGTTTCCTGTTCCATATTTCGATTTTAGAATAATTTTTCCAAGTCTATGAGAATGTTACAACTGCTCATCTACTTATATGTGTTTTGAACTTAGTTTTAGTACTTTGATCATGGTTTTGCCTTTTAGTTTCTTTTCACTTTTGGTCATATTTTTTTCATAAACTGCACTAAAGTTTTTGTTTGTTGCATTTTTTTATCAGAAACTGCAATGCAGTTTCCTGTTCCATATTTCAATTTTAGAATAATTTTTCCAAGTCTATGGGAATGTTACAACTGCTCATCTACTTATATTTGTTTTGTAGTACTTTGATCATGGCTTTGCCTTTTAGTTTCTTTTTACTTTTGGGCATATTTTTTTCATAAACTGCACTAAAGTTTCTGTTTGTTGCATTTTTTTTTATCAAAAACTGCAATGCAGTTTCCTATTCCATATTTCAATTTTAGAATAATTTTTCCAAGTCTATGGGAATGCTAGAACTGCTCATCGACTTAAATGTGTTTTGAACTTAGTTTTAGTACTTTGATCATAGCTTTGCCTTTTGGTTTCTTTGCAAATTTGAGCAAATGTTGTCATAAACTGCGTTGCACTTTCAGTTTGTTGTAGTTTTTTATCAGAAAATGCAGTGCAATTTCCTCTTCCATTTCCGTTTGTTACATCTTGTTATAAGATTATATGACAGTAGAGATATATAACAAATCTTTTCTCAGATTAGGCCGACCACGTCATTGTTGTAATCAACAACCTCATCTTCCTCTTCTTCTTCTCCAGCTTCTTTTTGTGTTTTCCCTTTCTTTGTTGTCTTCTTTTGTTTTGTGTTGGCCTTTTCTTTCTTTGGTTTGTTTGCCACGACAATTTTCTTGTGTAATTCTTCTTCTATGAGGCCTTTTGATGGTTTTATTTTTGTTTTTTGTTTGTAGTTTTGGTTTTGGTTTTTGTTTTGCTTCTTTGTTTTTACAGTTTTTGCATGAATCTGTGTTGAAATAATTTTATTTTGTTAATTTTTTTTAATTGATGACTGTTTATATAAATATTGTGTAATTGAATAGATATCACAATAACAAGTTTGGTGTAGTGGTTTGTGAGTGAGGGTTCCTCTTTTGAGGGTCACGGTTCGAGTCCCTTTAGTGACACAAATTCTTCTATTTTTTTAGGGTGAATAAAGGGCAATGGAATTAGTCCCCGGTTAGTCGGAGATGGGCGGCTATAGGTGGCTGTGGTTGGCCGGTGATGGGCGGTGGCGGTAAATGGCTGCAGCTGGTAGGCGGTGGTGGTGGTTGATTGGCAACAGCGGCAACTAGCCGAAAGGAGGTTGTCCGGCAGTAGGTGGTGGTGTTTGGCAGACGGTGATGGTAGCTGACCAGAAGGGAGATTGCCGGAGGTGGACATGTGGCATAGTGTGCTTCCTTTTAAAGGAGTGGCATTGTGTGTAATTTTGATGTTTTTTAATTACATTATTGTAAAATTAGTACAACTTTTTGGTTTTTGGCCTTATGCTAATTAGGTGAAATTGTATTCCTATCTTCCAAATTAATAAACTATATAGTGTCTTAAAATGAAAGCTCCCTAATTTCTATTGGTCTATTATTAAAACAAGGTTTACAATAAATTATTGACTTAGTATAATATTTTTCTACTATTATTTTCTTACATTGATTACATTCTTGAGGCCATCCTAAATTAACATATTTAAATTCTTCATGCTCTGTTTGTTCTTAAAACATACACATATATTCATCTAATTCACTATCGGAATTACTAGAGTAATCTGATTCAGATTCTGAGTCTAAGCCATGAACACTATAAATACTTTCATTATCACTTAAATTATCATCAATACTATAAATTGATTCTAAGTCCTCATCATCTTCTAATTGAAATTGCTCAAGTAATTGTATTTTTTCTCTAGGTTGTTTTCCTAGTTTGGAACACTTAGGTCTAATATGTCCTACTTCACCATAAAGATAACATTTACATGTATTTTTATTGGGTAGTTTATACTTTCTAATCCATGGTTTATTTGTTCTTTTCCTAAATTGTTTAGGGATGTTCTTCTTCTAAAAGTTTTGAAGATTGATTTAAAAAAATTTATATTGTTGTTTATAAGGTCTATATTTTCTATAACTTTTTCTATATGGCTTCTTTCTGCTTAAATTTCCTATGACATCCATATTGTTTTAGTAAATCTATATTTTTACAGCTCATGTAAAACTGTTTTATAATTTGTCTTTTTGCTTTAATTTGACTGCATTCTGATCGTAATATATCATATACATGTTGTATTCTTGCTCCTATGGATACATCTAGTTTCCTAGGGTGTTTTTGCCATTCATTCCAAATTCTTTCTCCTATTGGTTCTTTAGTTTTTGTCATATAAGTATCTAGCAAATTAAGGTCATCAATTCTACCTGCTCTACCTAAATACTTAAAAATATCTGAAGTATATTCACTAATATATTGCAAATCACACATCTGTAATTGTTCTAAATTGCTTATGGCTCTAATTTGTTCTTGTTCATTTCTACCATCTAATCTATTATGATCTAAAAACTAGTATTTGATTAATTTAACAAAAGCATCTATATTAAATATTTATTTTGCTGCTTGATGTTCTCTTGGATATTTAGTTTTCCATGCTTGGAAGTAATCAAAAACCATTCCATCTGAAGTATGTTCAAAATAATCTAACATATCTTTATTATTACTAAAGTCTAACATTAATGCTGCATGTACACATCCTTTTTCCGATCTTTCTATTGTTTTTTCCCAATTTTGTAGTTCTACATGATCTAAATTTAATATATTTCCTGCTAAACTAATTTGTTCAAATCCCTTATAAGGGATTATATTTTTTCTTATATTCCAAATGTTTCTTGTTGGAAAGCACTCCTACCAGTTTCTTCATTATTTTTCTATATATGGTTCATTAGTTTGCCTAAGATTTTGCTGCTCTGTTCTACTTGCAGGGGCTACAAATGGTCCAGTTGAACTATATTGATCTTCTACTGGCATGCATTCTACTTCAATTAACATATTTTGATATTCTTTTTCTCCTAAAATATGTTCTAATCCTATATTTAAAATTAAATCTTGTCGGATAATCTATGTAATCCTAAATCATAAGTTTTATATTTTTCTATATATTATTCTTCATCTAAATTATCTACATCATCTATGAGTTTATCAACTATATTATCAAAATTATGCTCAATCATATTTATTTCTAAGTTATTAAATGTCATGTGTATTTTTTTCTTCTAATTCACTTTCTAAGTCTTCTATATCATTTATTTTTTTATAATTAGTAAATCTTACAACTGCTTCACCTATACAATTTTCAAAAATTTGCACTTTATCAGGTTGTCTATTTTTTGCTACTTGGAAATTGGGTAAAATCCATTTCGTTCCTTCTAAAAAACTATTATCTACTAGTTTTGCCTCTATTATATTAACATGTTTACTACCAAAAGTTTGTACTAAATTTTGAAATTCTACATTAAATTTATAATTATAATTATCTGAGATTTTTTTCTACGTACATAAGACCAATGCTTAAATTTTTGTACTCACCTTTCAAATTATAATTTTTTGTTCTTAAGCTAATTTTAATATGTTTACTATATTCTCTAATATTCATGACATAATTAGGAACATAGTATTAAATATCGATATTATCGGTTGTTTTTTTGAGTGGGAGATATTTTCGCACATATCCACTTAATTATAGTCAATATATCGATATTTTTGTTGATATTATCGCGATAATGTCGTGGACGATAATTTCAACATTTTTCATGCATTATTTGGGCAATATATCGCGATACTGAAACCGAAAAATACATGAAAAATGTTGAAAAATCTCGCTCTTGCGCACAGAGGGATTTGAACCCCTCCCTTCCTCAATCAACCACATTGCCTTATCCAACTTTCTGCGGCTGAATTTGTGTCTCTATCTTCAGCTTGTAATATTTATGAGGACTTTAAAAATGTCTGCAAGCTAATCTTATCTAAGATAAATTTCCATATTAAAAAAATTCCCTAAGAATAAATTTAAGCATATATTTAATGTTATTTATTATTTTATAATGGAGTAGTATTTGTTGTTGTTATATATTATGGAGTTTTATTATTATTCACTTCGAGTTTTAATATTGTTCATTATATGTGATACTAAGTTTGAATTTAATAGGAATTCTTTCTATGTGGTACTAAGTTACTCATACATTTTATCTTCTTTTTTTTGGTTAAGCTCGTATATTTTATCATATGTATCAAGTGTAATATATTGAAGTAAATTATTACAACTAAAAAATTATGGTGCGTTTAATTTTCTCTCACTCATTACTACATATTTTCTAAAGTCACAGTGTTTGTCAAGTCGCTGCATAATCAACTTAAATCACTCAAACCCACCATGCCATGCATTTTCTTCCAATTTTTGATGATAAAATAATAGACAATTGACTAAGTAAACATCCTTCAAAGTTTCAATAAAAATTTCCAAGTTTTTCTCACAATTATCGATATTGATATTTCCTCGATATTTCCATCGATATATCCGTATTTTTGGACCACCGATATTTCCGAAACTCCCGATATTTTAGACCTTGCTTGTAATCAATCTACTTTCTCAGCTAGATTTAAAATTAATTGGATAATTAAATTATTTTGTCTTATAGGAATATTAGTACTTACTACAGATGTTGTAAAGTCTGTAAGACCTACTAGTTCATTATCTAGTTGACCAACTTCTTCTAATGCTTTGATATATTTATTATTAATTTTAGAATATGTCATTAAACTAAAAGTCTATCTATTTTACTATGTAGCTTTTCTACTTGTTCAGTTAATGTTTTTTTTGTACTAATTGTATTTTTTGCACTTCTAATTTTAATTGCTCAATAATTTCTAATGATTGGAGTTCTATTTGTTTTGGCTTACTGTCTATAAGATCTATGAGGTCTTTGATTTCTTTCTTACTAGGAAATCTTTGGATATTCCGATTATTATCTTCTAATTAGGATGTTATATAGTCTAAGTTTTGTCTAATTATTTTTAAGGAATTTTTTTGAAAATATTCTAGTACCTGTTGAATTATCCTATTATTTTTATTATGTTCAAATTTTACACTTTCTGCTTCACTAATTAAAAGGTCAATAATACTATTTTCTAAGGTATTTTACTGCTATGTAAAAGATGTTTGTGTTATTTTTGTGGAAAATAACAAACTAATGTATTATTATCTAAAGTTAATTTTTTCTTTTGTTGTTCACTGATTTCTAAATTAAGCTACTCTATCATATAATCAAAATTTATCTAAGTCTACCTTTTTCTTTTAAGATGCCTAAATGCTATTGAAATGCTTCTATGGATTCCTTACAAACTTCTAAATGATACTGATTTCTTGTTATGCTATTTTGTACTTCTAATTTTCTTCTAGGATAATTATCTACTTCTTGTGATCTTATCAATTCTTCTAGATTTCTAATTTCTATTTGGAATTCTGCTTTCTATTTCTTTAATTCTTGAAACCTTTCTTTTATTCTGATAGGTGTTCACCAAGGGCCAAACATGCAAAGGGTTTACTATTCTTAATTGGTAATTCTGGTAATTAACAAAATTTTAACAGGTTATAAAAAGTTGGTGTTTATTGACTTCTGTCCTCAAGGTACTTTACTGGTATAATCATATTATTAAGGTGCTAAACTAAAGCTCTGATACCATTTTTGAAGCGAGACCTCGGTCAAGGTTTCTAAAAGCCAAAATAACAACCAGACATCATGCCTAGAACATGGAACTGCAAAAACGCCAACTTAAAGGGCTATGGAGCATAACTCAGAGGTCCTCTGAACTTAGAGGCTTCCTGACAGACATCCAATTATTGTTATGGCAAATATCAAAAATGACCAAGTGCTCAAACAAAGTATTATTCGTCGGTTTAGTAAGATAACAACATAATTATAGAATTGTTTCCCTGTTTTGGATAAGAAGTCTTCTAAGAAAACCAGAAATAAAAGAGAAAAAAGACTTACTTAATTGTTGTTGCTGGAATTGCTATGCACTGGATATTAATCTATTGTTGGTGGTATTTAACAATGCTTGAAGTATATGGAGAATAAGAGAATGTATATGAACAAAGGGAGTTTTATTGGAAACTAAAGGAGGAAGTATTGAGATTTTTTCTTCTCTGGTGTACTTCTCTTCTTCAGAGCTGCAAGCTATATACATGAGCTTACCGACTCTATTCTTTCTACTGAAGAGATATCTTTCTTCTCTGCACACACACTCTCTCCTATACAACTTTACACTTCACATGACCTCACATGGCTTTATGAAAATAGACAAAAGGTTTCACATGACAGGACCAAGTCCTGTGCGTGTCCGACACCTAGCGAATGTCAGGCACAAAAGACCTTTTTACCCTTCTCGTTTCAAATTCTTTTTATACTTTCCCTTAGACTTCTGCCGAAAATTGGGCAGAGTCTCCCCTGTATTTTGACCAACCCCAAAATTTTCCAATGTTAAACAATCAATTAAATCCACACCAACCGCCGAATATCTCAAATAATAGATCTCAACTCAAAATTTTCAGTTTCAACTAGATATCAGAGCAATTTCTAAAGTTTACAGGGTTTCAAGGATTTTCCACAAAACTCTACCTTACTTGGTGGCGCGGAAGCTATGAATGGCCCGGTGGTGGATCCTGCGCACTTGTACGGCCTGGGGGCGAAAAACAGGTTGAAAATGTGAGTGGACCAAACATAAGATTCTTGAAAACAGTTTCAAATCATAATAACCCCCATAGTAAAAATAACTTGATAAGTAAAGCTAAAGTTCACATGTGTTTATTATAAGGTATTCATCTGAATATATATATATATATATAATCGTATGTATATAGATTTGCAAAAATGAACAATTATATAAAGATATAAAATGCGCGAATATCAAAGAAACTGGTATAAAATAACTGAAAGTCATAATTGGATAAAAGAAAGCTCAAAACCCTTTGAAACTACCACCTATTTGTACCCCTGTCATATCCGTCAATTCCCCTGGCAGGTCTCGGGCGTCACACAGTCTACCCGAGCCGCAAACTGGCGAAATCAGGGGACTATGATCAGCCTGATCCGCCGGCAGATCCTCGATGACACCAAGTCACTCGAGTCGCTCAGGCAGGATACAGGGGACCGTAGTCAGCCTGATCCGCAATCCTGGCAGGTCTCGGGGACACAGAGTCAGCCGAGCCACAATCCTGGCAGGTCTCGGACACCAAGTCTGCCGAGCCGCAAATCCTGGCACTCACGGTCCGAGCGTCCCCGAAACTCGTGAGGCAAAGTGAAGTGCACTGACGTAAACTGAAGTAGGACTGGATGTCCGTAGACATCGGTCCAACTCTGGGTAATCACCAAATAAAGGGTGGGTACATGGTGGTTCTAAAATAAACTATTTTTTTTAGAAAAATCTAATAACTCACTGCCTTTTTGTGAAACTAAAATTTAACTGCCGTCTCCTCTGATAGAGTTCTCAAACTCTGCTTTTTATATTACTGAGCTTCAGTAACTAAACAACACGTAAATCAAAGCACTGTACCGCCCAAATCACGTTCGAAATAAATAGTTCATAAAACTTCTTCAAGATCAAATAATGAAATTAACCCATATAAACTTACTTATAAAAGCTTATTTGTAGAAAATCATTATAAAATTATTTAAGTAATCTCATTTATATAAATCATTTGATAACTCATGCATATAAAATCGTTTATGAAAGAAAGTCCACTCACTGATGGTCCGAGCTAATTGGACCCTTCGAAGGTCCCTCATGCGGGTTGACTGGACCTTTGGTGCCTGATTATCCATGAATAATGAATCGATAAACTGCTGAATAAAAAGAATTTAAATTAAACACCCTGCCCCGGCTCCTAGAAATATGTGCGCTCAGTTTTAAGTTACTCCTATGCCCACATTAGCCTTTTAGACTCTTAGATCAGTTTTGGAAGACTTGACGCTTGACTAAGCGATAAACCACCAGACCGGCCAATCCGGGATCCCGTGAGTCCACGGTCTCCGATGGCCAATCTGGACTTCTCTGAAGGTTCCTGATAGAGAAGGAACCATGTTCCGCGAGTTTGGTCCGAAACGGACGGTCGGATTGGTCAAGATAGCGTTATCGCTTAAAATATGACATATCCTACCACACCTGGCACATTAGAGCAACTTCTCCTGTTGGGGTCTGACAACAATTGTCTTCCAATACTCTTGGCTACACTAGTCCCAGAACAATTTTCCAATACTACTACCCTGACTGGTATCTTTATTGGAACTAGATCCAGGTCGACAGCCTCCACACCTGCGGCCATTCGATGATCGAAAACTGCAATTACCACTGTAGTTACCTTTCTTAAATTCTTCATGATTAGGATTACCTATATCCAAATATTGTGCACAGAGTGCACCCCATGGTTTACCTATTATCTGGCTGGGGCAGACTTCACCACATCACCAAAATTGACTAACTACTAACTGATCACAATATCTTGGATGGAGGCTTTTAACCTTATCGCAACTAGGTACTACCTCTTACTTTCCAATCTCTATTAGTAGAAACAATATGTGAAACCTTTTTCTCACATTCTGATTCAGTCATTATCTTCTATTCTACTGCCAAAAATTCCTGCATTCACACCTTCTGTAGGCTTGTAGATAAGACTGACTATCAAATGTAACTTTAAAATGCATGTCCCGTATAAGTCAAAGGATTCTGGTATCACTTCTTAATCCCACCAATACTCTATTCTTCTGTGGAGCAACTAGGACCTCCATGACCTGCTCTTATTCCTTCACCATTATCCCAATTTATAGGCCTCGATCCTTTTTACTGGATCCTCCTATCTCACGGATGGGTCTCTGGCTGACTAAAGCCTGAGCTAACAACTCCAAGGTTTACTGGATATTTTGATCTCCCGCCTACAATAAATACGGCTCCTGACGAACCTCTAACAAAAGATTTTTCTGCCGGTTCAGATACCGATGCAGTTCCTATCTGACTTGGGAATCTCATCCCCTTACATCGGAATAACTATCTAATTTCCCTACGGATACCACCACCATTTGGGCCCAACTTGAGAAAAGAACGAGGATGCACAGAGTGCAAAGTCTACAGGAAGTAAAACCTATGCTCTGATACCAAATTGACAGGACCCGACCCAATTTTCGCTTTGAAATTCGAGCCAAGTCCTGTGCGTGTCCGACACCTGGCGAATGTCGGGCACAAAAGACCTTTTTACCCTTCTCGTTTCAAATTCTTTTTATACTTTCCCTTAGACTTCTGCCGAAAATTGGGCAGAGTCTCCCCTGTATTTTGACCAACCCCAAAATTTTTCACCTGTTAAACAATCAATTAAATCCACACCAACTGCCAAAATATCTCAAATAATAGATCTCAACTCCAGTTTTTCAGTTTCAACTAGATATCAGAGCATTTTCTAAAGTTTTCAGGGTTTCAAGGAATTTCCACAAATCTCTACCTTACTTGGTGGTGCGGAAGCTATGAATGGCCCGGTGGTGGATCCTGCGCACTTCTACGGCCTGGGGGCGAAAAATAGGTTGAAAATGTGAGTGGACCAAACATAAGATTCTTGAAAACAGTTAAAATCATAATAACCCCCATAGTAAAAATAACTTGATAAGTAAGGCTAAAGTTCAACTGCAAGTATAAGGTATTCATTTGAATATATATATAATCGTATGTGTATAGATTCGTGAAACTGAACAATTATATAAAGATATAAAATGCACGAATAACAAAGAAACTGGTTAGAAATAGCTGAAAATCATAACTGAATAAAAGAGCTTAAAATCCTTTGAAATTACCACCTAATTGTACCCCTGTCATATCCGTCAATTCCCCTGGCAGGTCTCGGGCGTCACGCAATCTACCCAAGCCGCAAACTGGCGAAATCAGGGGGCTATGGTCAGCCTGATCCGCCGACAGATCCTCGATGACACCAAGTCAGCTCGAGTCACTCTGGCAGGATGCAGGGGACCGTAGTCAGCCTGATCCGCAATCCTGGCAGGTCTCGGGGACACAGTGTCAGCCGAGCCGCAATCCTGGCAGGTCTTGGGACACCAAGTCTGCCGAGCCGCAAATCCTGGCACTCACGGTCCGAACGTCCCCGTAACTCGTGAGACAAAGTCAAGTGCACTGACGTAAACTGAAATCGGACTGGATGTCCGTAGACATCGGTCCAACTCTGGGTAATCACCAAATAAAGGGTGGGTACATGGTGGTTCTAAAATAAACTATTTTTTATAGAAAAATCTAATAACTCACTGCATTTTTGTGAAACTGAAATTTAACTGCTGTCTCCTCTGATAGAGTTCTCAAACTCTGCTTTTTATATTACTGAGCTTCAGTAACTAAACAACACGTAAATCAAAGCATTGTACCGCCCAAATCACGTTCGAAATAAATAGTTCATAAAACTTCTTCAAGATCAAATAATGAAATTAACCCATATAAACTGACTTATAAAAGCTTATTTGTAGAAAATCATTATAAAATCATTTAAGTAATCTCATTTATATAAATCATTTGTATAACTCATGCATATAAAATCGTTTATGAAAGAAAGTCCACTCACTGATGGTCCGAGCTAATTGGACCCTTCGAAGGTCCCTCATGCGGGTTGACTGGACCTCTAGTGCCTGATTATCCATGAATAATGAATCAATAAACTGCTGAATAAAAAGAATTTAAATTAAACACCCTGCCCCGGCTCCTAGAAATACGTGCGCTCAGTTTTTAAGTTACTCATATGCCCACATTAGCCTTTTAGACTCTTAGATCAGTTTTGGAAGACTTGATGCTTGACTAAGCGATAAACCACCAGACTGGCCAATCCGGGACCCCGTGAGTCCACGGTCTCCGATGGCCAATCTGGGCTTCTCTGAAGGTTCCTGATAGAGAAGGAACCATGTTCCGCGAGTTTGGTCCGAAACGGACGGTCAGATTGGTCAAGATAGCGTTATCGCTTAAAATATGACATATCCTACACGAAACGGACGGTCGGATTCGTCGAATCCTACACGATCCTGGAATCATGTAGTATGACATATCCAAATTTCAGTGCGATTCGACGATTAGATGACACTGGACCCAAGGATCGCGCGATATGGAAAATCCGTTCGGGGCTCAAACGGACTCCGAATCGAGATCCGCGAAATCTTACGCGCTCTTGGCGACACGAGGATCTCAAAACTGCCCATAATTACTTCACCACCTTCTCCCACGCGCCCCAGCAAGCGCCGGCAGATTTGGGTGTCCTAAGCGATTTCGGGTGGCCGAAAAATCTCGGAACCAAGACTCCAACCTCCTATGCTAGGTAAAACACCCCATTTGGAGTCACTTTTGTTCTTGAACATACCCCAAAAAGTGACCAGAAACAGTAGATCAAGGCGGCCAAAATTTTGGCCAGAATTCAAGTCGAAAATTGATCGCTTTAGAGCTAAAATCGATCGAAACCCATACATCCATCAGCTAGAACACGAAAAATAGCTGAGAAACCATACCTTGCTCGATTGATTTAGTGGAGAAACGAAGGAGAAAATCGAGCTGGAAGATCGGTGAAACTCGGGTGAACATCTGTCGGAAATCATGACTTTTCGACCACCTCCGGCCGGCCCAAGGGTAGAGGACGGTCGGGTTGTGACGGCGAGAGGGAGGCGGAGCCGACGGTACCCACGGCGGAGATCAGCTCGGCCTGTGGTGGCCGGGCCGTCGTCGAGAAGGTGAAGAGTCGAGTGGAGCTGGTGCGATCGGGAGGAGAGAGAGAGAGGGAGGAGAGAGAAATGAGGAGAGAGAAGGAGAAAAGGGATAAAAATCTGACTTTTTGGCCAAATTACCATTTTGCCCTTCGTAGTATTTTGATCGTATTTTCTTCGTTACAAGTCCGATTCGAGTCTACTCCGTGTCTACGGACTCGTTTCGCCGTGCTCTACGCAACGGCGCAAGATGAATTCCCAAATTCTTTCTCGATTAAAAAGTCAAATTTTCCCCCATTAAAATATGCGAGGGCAAACTTGTCTTTTTGCTAGAAGATATTAATCCTACTTTTTAGATATTTTATTTCTTTTTAGATATTTTGGTTTGGGTTATTACATCACATGTACAATAAACGGACAAGGCACTTGGTTGCATGGCTTGTTTGATGGCATTTCTTTGCATGGCTTAGCTGATGGTATAGTGGCTTTTGTGCTAGTAGAGATTCCTTCACATGCTGTCTTTTGGCTTTTTAGTTAAAGGGACCTGCATGTCTTTAGTTCTAAGGCCTTTTCCAATACATGAGGGGCTAAACTCAAATTTTCCCCCTCCAAAAAGTTACTATTTGGGTTTTGTCATGACTCAAATTGTTTTTTCTTCCAACCCTCCGGACTCAAATTTTAAGTCCGCAATTTTATTAAATTATTTAAGAATGGTTTAAATTGTTTATGGATAACTTTTCTTCATTCAATCTTTTTAAATAACTTCATAATTAAAATTTTTGAACAATTTGACCTTAAAAAAATTTTAAATTCCACAAATAAAATTTTATTTCAAAAGAAAACACACAACATAATTCTAAAAGAAAACTCACAATACTTCAAATTCACCATACATCAAACCCAATAGGAATAAACTAATAACCACCATCGTGGGGGCTTGGATAATAGTCCCCTGAGTTGTCTTCAGGATTAACAGTAGACTGTTGACCCCCTGCATGTTCTTGCATAATTTCATCTTGTTTATCCCCCCAATACTTCTTCTTTCTTGGAGTAAATTTGGACACGTCCATGGACATTATGTTTTGTTCTTGGGCTTCCTTATCTTGTTGCTTCTGATACGCATAAGCATCAGCTTGATCTTGGACAAACTTGTCCAATATGTTGAGCTTTCGTCTCCTATCCTCCTCGAAAGCAATACCTTGGTCCACCAATGTTTCCAAGTACTTATCCCTTTTTTGTTGAGAAGGGTCAGCCATCTTCCCTTCCTTTTTTTTGCAGCCTTTTGTTTATCTCGCCCCTCAGGCCTTGGACTAGGCATGGTGATTTCGTCTACATCGTTATCCAAATTCACCATACTTGCACTAACTTCATAAGAACGTTGTGTGGGAGGCTCATTTATATCGTTCCACTTTGGGCAATCTTTTAAGATTTCCCAAGCATGGTACAGCTTGAAAGGCTTATTTGGAGGCTTATTATCATTAAGAAATATTATTTTCACATACACGTCCTACGCATGAAAAAATAAATTCAAGTTTGGAGTTGAATAAAATTACAAATATAAATTTAAAGCTTTAATAAGAATGTTTACTTACCACATCATGTAAATTTGAGCCACTTCGTGGGTTCGTATTGGCCTTAGTCAAGCATGCCTTCCAAAGAGAACACAGTTGGTTGATAGTCTTGAATGAGAAGCAATGGCTTGATATGTTCGTCGCTCGGGTCCACTAATGCCCGGATCATTTTCCAGAAACTTTTGATATACATGCTTCCAAAATGTGTCGCTTGCTTGATTGGTACCAATAGCCCCATCTTCACTGACAGAAACCCACCCTTTGCACAATGCCTCATCTTCTTTGGGCCTCCAATTCACACCTTTTTGAGATTTTGTGGACATCTTAAACAAGAATGAAAGGAGATTGATGAGATTGACAAAGGAAAAATAAATTGAGAAATAGATAAAATATTTTTGGTAGATTATTTGAGAAATGGATGGGTATTTATAGAGTTTGGAGTGAGTTTTGGGTTGGATCTGATCTAGATTAATTTAAAATATTATTTTGACCGTTGGATTTAAATTTTAGCCGTTGGATCTTTTTTTTTAATCGTTAAAATAGCTTAGATTTAATCCCCATCGTTGATTTAAGTTATACGTATATATAAAAATGAAAAAAATAAAAAAACAAACAGCAATAATTTCAAATGTCTATAGGGCATCGACACGTGGTGCTAGTGGCGGAGGCACATGAGGACCAGTGTAGTCACTGGCCCCCACTGCAATTTTATTATATAAAAAAGTAGTAGTAGTATGGAGGAGTCTAGCTACATATTTAGAAGCCATATGGGCCAAAGAAGATTTCGGCCAAAGAAGTAGGCCATAGTGGCGTGATCCAGCAGTAGCAAAATAGATTTCAGCCAAAGAAGTTAGGCCATTGTGGCGTGGTCCAGCAGCCAAATAGATTTCAGCCAAAAGTAGATTTCAACGTAGGCCCTATTGACTAGCCAAATATCCTAAAATCATACACTACCCATTCCTAAAAGGATTAGAATTATTATTATTATTATTATATATTGCCTTCTTGTATAAATCAATAAACCTAAACCTTTTTCTCTTTTCTTAGGTCAGAAACACGACCAGACCAGCCAGTTGCTCGTGAGTTTTTTTTCTTCTCAAATTCTAATTATATTATCAAGTTTTTTTTCTATTTATTTTAATGGGTCTTTCAATTTATGTGTAGATTACCAAAGGAAAAAGGCTTCGGAGATATTTGGTAAATCGTTATTCAACTCCAAGTATGTATTTGTCTATCCCTTCTAATTTTTCTTGCTTAGTATGTAATTGTTTATCCCTTTAATGCAATTGTTAACTTGTGTTGGTGAAGTTTTAATTTTAATTTATAAATTTCTATATATATGATTCCCTATTGGTTTGATTAATATATTGCTTTGAATTGAATGCTCAATTTGCTTTGGTTTATAAGTTTGAGAAGATGTTCATAATTGTTTCAATTTAAATTTAGTTCATATATGTGTTTCATTATGGAAAGATTTTTCAAAATAAAATCAAAGTCTAAGTTAGTGGAGTCGTCACCTGCAAAGAGTCAAAAGTAAAATGAAAGTAGTTCAAACCAAACTACAGAAGTTAACTAGAAAATCTGCTAGCTGATCCCGGATTACGTAATCAAATATTGAGTTACCATCTAAACGTTCGAGACCAAGTTCGAAGAGCTTATCTCCAAAAAGGTCCTCCTCAAACTCGAGGGCATAATTTTCCTTACAAAATTTTTGGAGCAAAACAAGACGATTTAATCCTCGCTGGCTTAGTGAGTTTCCTACTTGGTTAGAGTACAACATAGAAAAAGATGTTGCCTTTTGTCTATGTTGTTATCTCTTTAAACCTAATATTGGAGAGCAGTCTGATGGTGAATATTTATTGGTGTTGGATTTTTGAATTGGAAGAAAAAAGATAGACTACAAATTCATGTTGGAGGACCGAATAGTGCCCATAATAAAGCTTGGAGAAGTTGTGAGGTCTTATTAAACCAAAAGCAGCATATTGAAATAATTCTCTCAAAACACTCAAACCAAGATCAAATTGATTATCGAACTCGTTTAGGTGCATCAGTTGGTGTTAGTAGGATACTTTTACAACAAGGGCTTCCATTTCCTGGGCATGATGAATATGAAAATTCAACCAATCAAGAGAATTTTCTTGCATTTTTACGATGGCTATGTTGTTTTAATGATGATATAAAAGCTTTCAAGCTAAAAAATGCTCCTGAAAATATGAAGTTGACATCACTTGATATCCATAGGGACATTTCAAGTGCTATTTCAACTGAAATTATCAATACAATCATCAGGGATATTGGTGATTCATTATTTGCCATTCTTGTTGATAAATCATGTGACATGTCTTCAAAGGAGTACATGGAAATTGTGCTATGTTATGTGGATAAAGGTCAGTTAATTGAACGTTTTGTAGGTATTGTGCATATTACAGATACTAAATCTTCCTCACTCAAGTTAGCCGTTGATGATTTCTTTTCGAGACATGGATTAATCATCTCTAGATTGCGAGGGCAAGGTTATGATGGCGCAAGTAATATGAGAGGTGAGTTTAGTGGTCTTAAAACACTCATTCTAAATGAGAATGACTCTGTTTTTTATGTCCATTGTTTTGCTCATCAACTTTAGCTAGCTCTGGTAGCAGTGGCAAAGAAACATTCAAAAATTGTAGATTTATTTACTATGGTTTCTAATGTAGTGAATGTTGTGGGTGCATCCGCTAAGCGCCGTGATATGTTGAGAGAAAAGCATGCTGATGCAATTTTTGAAGCACTCAATAATAATGAGCTCTTAAGTGGGTAAGGCCTGAATCAATAAACTAATCTTAAGCGGTCTAGTAATACACGATGGAGCTCTCATTATAATTATGTAATCAGTTTGGAAAACATGTTCCCGTCTGTGATAGATGTGCTTAAGATTGTAAGAACATATGGATCAGGTTACGAACAAAAATTTGAAGCAAAGGTTCTATTGACTTTTATGCAATCATTCAGCTTCATTTTTGGTCTACACTTGATGAAAAGAATTTTGGAAATCACAAACGACTTGTCTTAGGCACAAAAAAAAGATCAAGATATTGTGAATGCCATGGACTTGGTCAAAATATGTAAAGGAAGATTGCAAAGTATGAGAGATAATGGTTAGGATTGTTTACTTGATCAAGTTTCTTTCTTTTGTGGCAAGTATCATATTGAAATTCCTAAAATGGATGATATTTTTTCCAGTGGAGGGAGACCAAAATGTAGAGCTCAGCCCATCACAAACTTACATTATTATCGTGTTGATTTATTCGTTGATGTCATTGATATTCAGCTTCGAGAGTTAAATGACCGGTTCAATGAGAAGAATACTGAATTACTTTGTATGGCATGCTTAAGTCCAAGTAATTCATTCTCTGCTTTTGATAAAGCAAAGTTGATGCGACTTGCCCAATTTTATCCAAGTGATTTTCCTGAGCATGACATCAAATTACTTGAGAATTACATTTGGGACATGAGCTCTAACAATAAATTTACAGAATTGAAAGGGATTACTGATCTTGCACAAAAGATGGTTGAGACAAAAAAAGGATCAGATCTACCCTTTAGTGTACTTGCTTCTGACACTAGCGTTAATCCTACCTGTTGCGACCGCAAGTGTAGAACGAGTGTTTTCTACTATGAATATTGTGAAGAATCGGTTACGCAATTGAATGGGGGATTTGTGGATGAATGATTGCTTGGTTGCATATATTGAGAATGATATTTTTAATAGTATAGATGATGAGGTTGTTATGCAATGATTTCAAAATATGAAAACTCGTCGAGGACAATTATGATTGTAATGAATAGACAATATAGACAATATAGACAATATGATTTTTGATGTTTTGATGTCTTGTGAGTTTGAAGTTTTTATTATTTATATTTTGTGAGAGGCCTCCAGACACGTGAAATCCTGGCTTCACCACTGCGTGGTGCATGTGGAGACAAAAAAGCAGCAGCAAAAAAGGTGGGGCCCACGGAGGAATCTTTGCACATGGGGACTGTTTGATATGAAGGTGGGCTCCACAAAAGAATTTGGGTCTAGGCAATAAATAATCTGGTATTTGGGTCCAAATATGGGTTTTCCCCAATTTTGGGCCCATTCATTTTATTGGGTTGGGAGATGTTTGGGGCAATATTTTGGGATAGTTTGGGTTTCCGTCCTTGGGTTAGAGATGGCCTAAAGATGAAAAGTTTTCGTGTCTTTTTTATTCTGTTTGTGGTCTTTTACAAAAGCTAAAATTTTCTTAGTAAATTTAGGTTTTAGTCATAAAAAAACTTCTATTTTTGGAAAAAGCCAAAGCTTTTTAAAAAAAGACAGAAAAATTTCTCAACTTTCAAATCAAAGACATGCAAATGTAAAGGATTTCTTAGGAAATCCAAAAATAAATAAGGGCAATTTTGTCCATTTTGGCTTCTTTTAAAAAATTTCTCCTTCCTTTGGCCTTTTCCAAAGTCTCCCAATTTTCTTTGGCTGAAAACGAATCTCTCATAATCTAATGGTAGTTCTTATTTTATTTATGTAGTTTCTTAAAGCCCGTGCATCTTTGGAAGAATCATTTGTCCTAACAAAAATATGGTTGTTGAAACTTTTAGGCATTTTAATATGGGTGCTGATTTTCTCACTCCCATTTTGTCCACTTATACTTTCTTTTGTTTTTTTAATACTTCTTTTTAATTTTTTTTAAATACTTTTTACTATAACATGTAAAGGAGTGCAAGCGGAACAAAAAAGAAGGGAGAAAATCAATTCCCTTTAATAATCTTTATTTGACATGGTTGTTTTTGGCCATACCGAAATAGATATATTTTTTTCGGTTACAACTAGTCAAACAAATAAAAGCCTGCATAAAAGAGCATTTGTACAAGATAAATTGTTTAACTCTGAAACGATTACCGCATAAATCGGGAATGCAACATAGAAGGAATATCAACTCGTTCTCCAGAGTTGAATGCAATATCCCTTGTTTTGATAAAAATTTATACATTGGACTTAAACTTTCATTTCTCCTAATCCACTCACTATAAAAATATGCAGCCACAACCATGGATCGGCTATCGTTGCTCTGAAATTTTATGACATACACATTGAGTCATCTTGAACACTCTCTTGTTTTAAGTTTTCAAGCGTGTCAATACATTTTTTCAACAAGGACTTCGCTTCACCGTTCTTCTCTACCTCGTACAGATGAACAAGCTCATCCTTAAATTGTACATCTATACAACGTATTGGTCGGAGCTTTTGGTACAGCTTGATGATCACAAGAAGGGACTCTGAAGCAGTGACGTGAACCTGAATTTGTGCACACAAAATTCAAGATAAATTAACCAGTACCTGAAGGACAAGAATGTCTATAATCTAAGAAAATAAGTTCTCTTGCATTATTTATAGCTTATTATCACAAAACGTCCCTAAGGTTCATGAAACTATCAAATTGCATCCTTAATGTTTTTTTTTGTCACTTATGGTCCTCAAGGTTAGTATGTGCAATCACAAATGGTCCCTGCCGTTAGGTTCTGTCAAAAACTCTGTTAGTTTGCTGACTGGCATACATATATATCACAAAACATCCCTGAGGTTTACACACTTATCACAAATGGTCCCTATGAATTTTTTTTTATTTTTTAATTTAAAATTCATAAAATTTTGGTTTTCTTTTTAAAATTATTTATAAATGAAAAAATCATTTATAAAAGGATTTTAATCTTGAGGACCATTTATGAACCCTAAACCTTTAGCTTTTTTCATTTTTAAATTTTATGAATTTTAAATTATTTTTTAAAATCTTCATTAGTTTGTTGATGTGGCATATATATGGAGCCAACATCTACAATAATATAGTGTCACATGTATTTAAAATTTAATATATATTTTAAAATAATTATAATTCATAAAATTTTAAAAAGAAAACAAAAGTGTTATGAATTTTAAATTAAAAAAATTAAAAAATTTCATAAGGACCATTTGTGATAGGTGTGTGAACCTCAAGGATGTTTTGTGATATACATATATGCCACGTCAGCAACTAACGGAGTTTTTGACAGAACCTAACAGCAGGGACCATTTGTGATTATGCATACTAACCTTGAGGACCACGAATGACAAAAAAAAACATTAAAGATGCAAGCTGATAGTTTTGTAAATCTTAGGGACGTTTTGTGATAATAAGCCTTATTTATAAACTTGTGCTCAAAATTAGATACAACTCGGAGAACTTTTAGTTGCTAAAATAAGAGTTAATCAAAAAAAGTAGATGAGACAAAGTTGAAAGTGAGATCGGTGGGATATAGAGAAGGTAGAGAAGAAAAGGAGAAAGCAAGGGGCTTGCAGCTCAAGTGGTTAAGAGCATTTACCCTGCACCCGAGGTCTTAGATTCAATTTCTCGCTCCCCCAATATCTCTTGTATTAAACAAACAAAAGAAAAAAAAAGAAAAAAAAAAAAAAAGGAGAAACCAGAATAGCTGTTGACTTTCTATAATAGTAATAGATGATATGAGCCCATGTATGCTAGAATTTTGCCTAAGGAAGAACAAGAACTAATGTATGTTAGAATTTTGCCTCAGGACGAACAAGAACTAAAATGGTGATAGGGATGTGAAAACTGTGAAAGGGACAATTGGGCTAATGTGTAGGTAGTTTGAATGATCTGCGTTAATTGTGATATAATAAGATCAGGTTAACAAACACATCTTCATTCAGTTTGAAATGAATTTCAACGATCTAGATGAAATTAAAATGAAAGTATTGTTTTATTCACAAGTCGTAACCTTAGTTGCTGAATTTGGACAGGGCACATGTAATGTTGCAAAATATCATTATCACCAAAATATTGTTTGGATCATATATTGTGGAAAGTAGATGCTACAAAGGGGATATTGTTGATTAATTAAGGTTATTGTTGGTAACTTGTATTCTTTATACGTATGATTTCTGTTAAACGGATCATCAGGAACCATTTACATCTGGTTTCCTGATGCTTTATTTCAAAACCGTGTACACGAATAAGATAAGGTCACCCAATGAACAATCAGTAATACAGAAAATGGTGTGCACAGGATACCAAAGAAGGAAAAAGGCAACACACCTGGGCAACCTTAACTGTGCTTATGCATTCAACTATTTGAGGTGGCATTGAGAGAAACAACTGAACACAGGTAAAAAAACGTGTTACGCAAGTTTGATAAAAAATTATAATGATGAATAAACTTCGATTACCTCCTGAACTAAAGAAATTATGTTGGCATTTGCGGGAGATTCTTGAGAGTCATCCAGAACTTTCTGAAGCCTTGAACAAAGTTCCTTTGTTGATGAAAGTGCAGATATTTTGACTGCCATGAAAGTTCAATCAACAAGATACAAGATCTTAGAGAGTAGTACACAAACGAAAGGGGGAAAAGGGCCACAAGAGGGTACCTGTCCACGGAAGTCCAGATGACATGGTGGCAATGAACACATGCATTAAGTTCTTCTGTTGCCCAACAATATCATTTATATGTGCCACGTGGATGCAGGCTGTCATGCAGTCCAAAACTTTGTTGTGTGGAACAGAAAACTTTTCAACTTGATCTTCTTCTGTGTAGAAACCGTTATTTTTTAGATTATTTTCAGTATATTCTTCTCTGTTGATAAGAGGCGTTTAAATAGCTTTACAAGGATGTTCAAAAAAGGGCAAGCAAGCAATTACACACTAGCAGCCCTAGTTAACTTCATATTTTTTTAAAGTGCACTACACATATTAAGGCAATCGCACCAACATTAAAGATATGATCATACTGTTAGCCTAAAAATAGATGGATCCAGCAGAGTTTTCAAAATCTAAGTTCGGACAACACATAACTAAATCCAATCTCTCTACTTTCTACACTTCCTAGTAGAATAAGAGATTCCTAAATAGTACCTTAAGTCAGCCATAAACATGCCAAGTACCTACAACATCATGAGTCATGTCACAGTACAACACAGTAACAGCAAGGCCATTATTACAATCTTTTGGCATACCACAACCAACAACATAGAAAACAATAAACACAAATATATAACTTCATAAAAATTGCCTTCTGGTCTGGTCTGCACTAAATATTCCAAAGAAATCACTTTATAACAAGGTTATGAGAGCTTACTGATGTTGATAAAGTGAGTTTCATTTTTATTCTCTGACACTAAGCATCCCAAGTATATCAATAGGACTCCAGTAGCAGTGGACCGATACCCAATACTTTATCTAACTTACTATAGAAATGAGAAATTAACTTCTTAGATATAGTAAGAAAAAGTGTTATCTACCAACCTGCTTTAGCAGCATCAACAACCAAAGTTGCTTTCCCAGACTGAGTGAGAGTGCCAGAAGTGAACATCTCATATAATAACGGAAAAACCACATTAAAGAACTCTTGATTACCAAAGGCTTTTACAACCTGAAAACAAATTCATGCAGGAAAACTTGGTTACAAGACATGTGTCAAAATAAGACCATTATGATGGCAACTGAACAGAAGTACAAATAAAAGCAGATCATATTCCAGAAGCCTATAAAACAGTAAAAGAAGTAACATGAATCGAAGCATAGATTGCATGGTAATGCCAAGGACAATCAGTAAGAAGTACACTGTAGATTGACATTTGCACTCTTGTCATCTAGATTTCAATAAAGTAGTTTCTAACTTCTGAACCTAGACTATGTACAATAAACTAGTTTGACAAGAATGTTGATGATCCATATATTTGAATGATTTGATTGATGGGAGGAAAATCAATCAGACTTTTAATGCATCAGCAACCCGGGCATCCTATTTCTTTCAAAAATTTAACCAAAAGAAAACTGTCTAAAATTCTTTGACAATGTAGCCCATATGGATTGCAACACTTTATTCTTCCTCTAAAAATCTTTCCTGTCTCCCTCCTTGTCCTGAAAAATAATATTATTTATATTTACCCATTCAACAATCCAAAAATAGGCCAACCGCATTATTAATCACAATACCCGCGTAATCAACAACCATCAACAAATAAAAGCCGATAGAACCAGAACTTCTACTTTCTAAAGCATAACAAGAACATGCAATCGATAATAGGGTTACAGCAAGATCAATATACTTCCCAGAAAATAAAAACTTAAAAAGGAGCAATTTATGATGGAATGCTTACCTGTTCAAGACAAGAGAGAGCTGCTTCACGGTATTTCTTTGCTTTTTTTGTGCATGCAGAAGATACTACGCTCAAAATTTCATTCATAGTGGCAGGATCATCACTTGAAATTGCTTTATGGCAAGACACAGAAAGAGCAGCTATTGCAGATAATAGAGCATCCTTTCCCTGTCACATTAAATAAAATGGAATTTATTCAGATGATCTACACTTTGCTTATTTAATTTTTTATCTGTCTGTTTACCAAAGATCATGAATAAAAATTCTTACCTCCCATAACCGACCAGGAATCTCTTTCATAAGAGATTGGAGCAAGACATGACAGTGAGAAGACAGGGATTCACCTAAAACCTCACTGAGCTTGGAGATTGCCTGGGCTGACTGTAAGTTGGGAATTGACACACTAAGAATAATCTCAAGAATATGACCTACAACAATGACTAAAGTGTAAATTGAAAAAAGATAGCACATACCCTCTTTTTACTTGCCCACGATGATGATCCAATGCCTTCACAAATCAACGAAACAATTTCTTCCAAGTACAACTGGAGGGCTACCCTTTCACTACTTGTATGCTCTTCCCACAACTCTTCAAACAGGCCAGAAACAAACTTGTCATCCTCGAATCTGCATATGAACCATGAGATTTCTAAGGATACAAGTTCATTTAAATACAAATCTTTTATGTGGTTTAACGATGATGGTCATCAGACTTTTATTCAATGGAGATATCACTAGTGAGAAATTCTCAATAAAAAACTTTCACCTAAAGTTAAGTGATCACAAAGTTAGATACTTTAGCCCGACTCCTTGATTTGGACTTCCCAGGATAATGGTTTTAAGAAAGATGAGTAACACAGAGCAAATTACAAGGTGTAGAGTTTCATTAATTTTTAATTCATTGTTTGATCAAATCTTTGTTATGTAAATTTCACTGTTGCTAATAGTTTATGCGGACGAAACTGAATATATTCAACACTTTTGGGGTAATCCTAAACTGTAATTGAACAGGTTTCTTTATCTTAACATTTTATAGCATGTTTACTTATCAGGAATGGGTATCGGATTATTCCAATTCTTGATTTTAACTGGGTTCCATGTTAAAATTCATGATCAAATACCATCACAATCAGTAATTGGATCAGCTAGGGTGGAGTAGTTGAGCCAATTCCAATTCCTTGATTCATGGCTTCCCCCATTCCTAGTAAGTAAACATATCCTTAATGAAATAGCAGCGCCTTCATCTCTGGGTAGTAAACTCACAATTGTTTAAAACTATACATGCAATCGTTAAAATGATACAGGCTCTGAAAAATGTTTCTTTAACGAAAAGGAAAAACAGAAAAGGAGCCAAGTGTATGATTCAGACCTTGAGATAAAAATAACTGGAATAATTGCTGCAAGATATCCACTCACAACATCTGAGGCCATGGATGAATAGCTTTTTAATAAAATTGCACATGAAACTTGAGCATTTTTATCGCCATTATGCAAAGCTGCACTGTCGTCGATCAACATTTCAGCCTGCGTAGGTGCTGCATGCTTTAAAACAATTGCACAAGCACTGGCAAAGGCACGTTTTGATGCAGCACTTTTTTCGTCCTTGACAACCGGAAACAATAGCCTCAGTAGCCTGCTTGTATATGGTTTGATTTCAACACCAACTTTTTGAACTAGTAATGTAATAAAGTTGGCAATACCAACCCTGTGACAGAAAATATAAAGGCCATACAAAGAATTAGTAACAGTTATATAATTTCCAAAAAGTTCTTAGGTATCTCGCGGACACCAAGCAAGATTCTCAGTTTATCATTCTTGCCATCAAAGATAATGTATATTTGTAATACTACTTTTTTGTTTTCTGTTCTTTTTTTATTTATTTATAATCACACAGTACAAAGTCATACATATTCTTAGGCGTAGACTAGAAGGAGATAAAAAAGCATAAGGGGAACTGTGTATAACATTTCATTTCATTTAATTTCTCATTGTTAAAATATAAGGTAACTGTAGGCACATAACTTAACGACTTAATATTTAGGGAGTAAACCAATATAGGGTTTAGGGTTTAGTGCAGCATCTTTTTTGAAGGACTTAGTGCTGTTAAAGTGGTAAGAAATGTAAAATTTACTACTTTAGAATTAGATGCAATGTTGCAAGTAATGAATAATAAGTAATGAATAATCTAATATTTACAAAGAAAACCATGCCTAACTGTCATTCCTAATCATTATTCCTTAATTTATTGTATTACAATAACACAAAACCAAACCTTGTATTGAGGCCAACTCCAGATCGAACCAACTGAGCAAGGCGAGGAACCAATTGATCTAATGCTTCTGAATCCACAACTTTTATGCATAGATCCAGAGTTTCCCACATGGGAGAGCCTTTTGCAATTGAAATTCTCAAGTTTTCAAGCTTCTCTGTCTGTATTCCAACATTTGCTGCATGCAACTGGAACAGGAAAGTAAAATTAGCAAAGGCATTGGAAGAAAGTGTGAGCTAAATACTAAACACGAGATGGACATAAAATCTCGACAAACCTCAACATAGTTAAGCCCTTGGTCCTCAAGGCTTGATAAACTTTCCAGCATGCAGCAAACTAAATCAGATAAATGTGGACGGATTGCAATCCCTGCACCCTATAAATAAGGCGAAAACAAAAAAGTCACAAATTTCAAACCACTCACGAGAAAACACATCAATATCAATGGATGTTTTAATTTAGCAAAAGATGACAACTTTAGGTCTTGTTCTGGAAATTTTAAAGTATCCAGAGAAACTTCATGGCCAATGTTATGCTGACAGTGAATATGTATAATGTTTTGTGCAAATGACTATGTATTATTGGATGAACTAAAGCACAATGGTAATGGGTAGTATTCCTTATTGGGTACATAGTTATTCTTCACCTATAAAAACATAAACACAATGCTAACCTTTGCAAGCTTCATAACAATTCCAATAGATGCTTTCCGGATACTGTCAACTTTACTTAGTATTCCTTCTGTAAGCAAAAACGGCAGAACAATATCCATTGTTTGGCGTGCCTCTGATACACCAGTTAGGGAGACATCAGAAAGCCTCACTGTCAATGAAGTTAAAGCACGACATAACTTATCCCCAGAGTTTCGAACAGTCTCTTTTATGTCATCCATGGCACGGAATGCTGCTGACCATAATTTCCTTAAATGCTTCGCAACCTTAGAGTACCAGAATTTAGAAAGAAAAAATAAGCGTAAAGAAAAAGAAAAGATAGAAGATTTTACCAAACAACAAACAGATAACAGCACGAGAATGTTGGATTACACGGAAAATCTCAGCAAGCTTACTGATCTCAGAATAATGTAACAATGACACAGCAGAGATGGAAAGAAGCTACTACCCTGGGTTTGACTGAAGGGGAAAACCAAAATATGGCTAAAGTATACTAGAGCAGGACAGAAGCAGGGCGTGTTCCAGGGGAGTGTATGAACAAAACACATACAGACACGAGAATTTCAAAACGTAATTGCTTTTTTTTTTCTTTTTTTTTTCCTGAAAATGAAAATACTAATTTTTATTTCATCAGGACTGTACCGTAAGTAATCCACCAAAAGCATAAAAAAAAGAAATACGAATATCTAATTCTATCTAATAATCTACTAGGAACGATCCCTCTGCGCTAAGTTCCAGAACAGGACATTGAGGGGATCGCCATACCAGGGGGTGGAAGGAGGTGTTGGGAAATGGGTGTAGAGCAAAGTCGGACTTGCATTACTTTGCACGAGATATTCTCAGATGAATCTATATCTAAAAAAATTTCAAATGCACCCTAGTTTTATTCCTGAGAAATTTGAAGCATCTTACAACTAACACTGCAGAGTTTCAATTGCCAACACAAAAACATGAGATCTATTACACGCTTCTCACCTGATCAAACTTTCGCCCCTGGATAATATCTGCAAGGGCAAGACAGGATGACTCACGGGAGCGCCAAAGCCGGGATCCACATTGTATTAACAAATCATCAACAATAAGGTCCAAGTTTTCATCAATGGTTTTCTTTGAATCTGCCACAAGTGACTTCCATATGTGTGCCATAGCATCCTAAGTACATAACAGGAAAGCAATAATGAGAAAGTTAATGCAAAGATGAACTTAATTGAAAAGATGGATACTTTCAGAACTTCCGACATTACCAATTGTAAAAGGAAAAGGAAAAAAACATTTGACAGAGAAGAAGTAGCAGACATGACACAGTAGTTACATATTTATAAATGTTTAAGAATGTGTTGCTTTCTTACTTTATGTAGGAAAGTAAATGAATGAATACCTGCACATTTTTATCAGGATCGTATTGGTACCGCACAAGCCTTGGAATCAATGAACGTAGGTGTGGTTTTAGAGCATCTCCTGCTTGCTTTGCTATCTTTGAAAATCCAAAGGCAGCACCCCTCTTGGAATTTAAAGAAGCTTGATAATTAGCCAGATCCATAAACTTATAAATTAGATCTGGCTGTCCCATCTCATTCGCTACGTTGCAAAGCTCCTTATACGTGCTGAGTTTCCCTCCACTAAGACCTTCACCAATAACTCCCTCTTGAAACACTTCAGAGTCTTCAACAAGCTAAATAACAAAAAATAGAAGGACCTAAGAATTTAAAGAGATGCAGAGAGAGAGAGAGAGAGAGAGAGAGAGAGTGAGGCAGACAGAGACAGACAGACAGACTGAGACAGACAGAACCTCACCTTGATAGCTCTTTTCCTCTTCCCTGAACCAGTTAGAGAGTTAACAAGTGCATGCACCAAGTTTTCCTTCATTGAGGCATCACCAAGTTCATACACAATGCTCATCCCTTGCGAGGCCAGCTCCTGTGTAAGTTCATTTTGTTCACCGAGAAGATGTGAAAAAGCCTCCTGCATGCATATGGAAATTTATAATCTAATACTCCAATTTATAACATCCATCACTCGAAATTAAGCATTCAAAAGAGGAATCCGTTCTCTATAAATTTTCATTGATAACCACAACTTCCAAGGTGCCAAAATATAATGCACTGAGATTCTCATTAACCACTGCGCATCTATTTGCAAACAATGGTGACAATAAAAAATGAACCCAATGCAAAGGGAACTCGAGAAATACGAGTGGAAAATTTTACAAGTGAACCAAAGACAAACCTGAATGTCTGGAAGCATTTTCTGAACAGCAGGGTTATGGCCACAATACATTGTAATTGATAATAACCAAACAGTTCCAGCACAACGTTCTTCTTTTCTTGTGCTGTATAGAAGATCATCAAAGAGCTTTTTAGTAATTGCATCTCTAACCATAGCATAACGATCTTCCTCGGCTTCATTTGTTTCAATATGGCTATTTTTTGATAGAGATGAGTTCACATCTCCCATAAGAAAGTTTGAAGCCATGGAAAGTGAATAATTAGCTTTGAGAATCAAATCAGCAGTCACTGGAACACCACCCCACAGAAATGATAGAGCCTCGCCAACAGCAAAGAGGACATCCTCAACCTGTATAAATCAAGAGTTGCAGGAATTAGAGATTTTCCCATACCCTTGATTTATTTTGGTCCACCACAAGAGAGTACGATGTGGGTACATGCAAATTAGTTGATAAGAAAATAGTTTCACGCAAACCTTGGACCGGCAAAGACTGAAACTCAAGTCGAGGGCAATATTTAGACGCGAAGATGAAGTTTCCTTTACACACATATGGCCAATGGATATAACAATTTTTTGAATTGCTTTAGTATCATCACCACTGAGTAGCTTTCTCAATTTCTCATGTAGAACCATCAGAATATCAACTGCAGTTTAACGTTTTGGTTAGTAAAAATCTCAACCCAAGGTGCAGAGAAATGATAAGTTGGTTGAGGCAGTACATGAAATGTGCAAAAACAATCGAGTTACCTGAATTCGAATCAATAATAAGTGATGGCAATGGAACAATCAGCCCAATATGACCTAAGGCTTGGATCGCCACTGAGGCTAGTGCTGCAGTCTCACTATTAGCAACATCAACAAGGCACTTTAGTGTACTTTGAAACAGTGTGTCTGGGATCTACAGAAATATGAATGTTCAACAAAATGACATAAGTAAATTGTGAGCAAAGAAAATGAATCAAAATACACTAGTAAATTGTGAAGAAAGCCAACTGAAATAAAACATAATCAAGTCAAGTTTATTATTTACAGACAAATATGAACAGGAAAGAAATTTTTTAGTGACCATTAACTTTCAATTGAAGCAAGGTCACCAAGATAAAGAATAGCCCAAGATTATTTGGTAAGATGTCTGCAACATCAGAGGGAAACCATTTCTTTCACAGGAAACAATAATTTTTGTTCAACACCACCCGTCTAAAACAACAAAAACAGAAAGAAAAACAGAAAAAAGAACACCAAGGAAAAAATTAATGCAACAGAACCCCGATAAGAAAAAATTGCATGAAAAAGACCAATCCTCAAAATCTGAGGATACTGAAAACTGATCCACATCAGAGACAAAACTAAACAAAGCAAACAATAAATATTGGAGAACATTCATGCTAAATTCCAAGTGAATGGTTTATTGCTGAACTTAGATCAACTAATTACAGTCAAGGAGACGAATGTCATCAAACCCTAAAAATATTATTGGGGAAAGAATTAGTATGGATGAATGGAATAAAGGAATATTTATGTTTGAAGTGTGGGATCTTTCTATATTACTTTTTGTAGAATAAGGGGCGACAGACATTTTAAATGAAAGCCCACATATTACCCAAACAATTAAAATATATAATGAGAGAGAAAATAAAACTTATACAACTTACAGCAGGTGTTCGAGACATACAATCCGCAGTTACATATCCTACTGCACATAATGCTCCATGCTGAGCCTCAAACCTGAAGAATATTTCAACCAACCCTAGACTGAGAGGTTATATTACCATCACAAAAAACAGTATAATTGAAAGACAATTTTGTTGAACCCTTCATTGTGCAAGATATATGCTACAAACCTTAGCTTATGCCTTCCACTAACTGAGGCAATTAACTCAGAGATAAGAGCAGATGATTCAGCCGTAGCAAGAGCAGAAGAAGCAAACCCAAGTAAACGTGCTGCAGCTTCACGGGTATCCAAGTCAACATGACTCAGTAATTGCTTTAGCCATGAAACCTTCTGTGCATAGCGTGAAGCTATCAGCTATAAAGAAGTAAGATTTGTCAGATATGCAAAAACATGAAGCGAAAGAGCACACTCGTAAATAAGAAGAAAAATTTCAGTCACAACCTTGGGCATACAAGATCCAATTGCAATTAAAGCCTTGGAAGCCCTGGCATGCAACTCGACAGACCCTTCAAAGGCCATAGCATGTTCTAGAAGTAAACACAGTGCTTCTACTGAAGACTGAAAATCAGATAATCCTTTAATAGAAATGTTTTGCTCCAATTCTGACTCAAAGCACTTCAACAGAAATTCAATCATAACTAGATACGTTTTTGAAGGAAAATGAAGTTTCTGCTCCCTCATCTCAGCTGATTCTAACAAGTTTGGCTGCTGACTAAGAATAAAATCTAGCATGACTCCAAGTTTTGGATAAACCAGATCCTGCTTCTGACTCATACTTTGCCCATCATCTTTAACAAGTAAAAGGCCTTCAAGTGCTATCTCCCTTCAAAAAGGAACAAACAAGGTGCAATGTAAAATTGTGTCAACAAAAAAATTACATAAATACGAAGACAAATAGAGTCCTAATCTTTTTCCTTTTTCTGAGAAGAAACAAATTTTATAACAGAAAAGAAAAGTACAAAGATATGAACAAGGAGTCCACCAACAAACAGAGTACATATGATTACAAGAGAAAGACAAAGACTACAACAAAGGAATTATCGTATATGCTGCCTTCCATTCTAGCAAAATAGAGGACAGTGTACATGCCTGAAATCGGACAAAACGAAAGCCCAAAGGGTAGACAGAAACCTCATGCTTTTCTATCCCCATCCCCTTGTTATTCTCAGTGTTATTCACCATGAAGTCAACAATCAATTCACAGCTTACAAATGAGCAGTTTTACTCCATGAAAAATAAAAGTACAAGACATTTTTGTTCAACAAAGCTCTGGGTAGAGCTTGGAAAGGAAAGGCTGGGAAGGCAAAGGCAATAAAAGAAGAAAGACCTGGAGTTGCAGTGTATTAGCACGAAGACTTTCTCCTAATAAATTGTGTAGTTTGGCTGCATTGAAAAAATGCAGGAAATAGTACAAGACATTTTTGTTCAACAAAGCTCTGGGTAGAGCTTGGAAAGGAAAGGCTGGGAAGGCAAAGGCAATAAAAGAAGAAAGACCTGGAGTTGCAGTGTGTTAGCACGACGACTTTCTCCTAATAAATTGTGTAGTTTGGCTGCATTGAAAAAATGCAGGAAATAGTCCAGACCTCTATTGTGATTTGTGAGAGTGTTCCTTGAGATGTTGATACACAAGGGTTTTCTTTGTGTTGGATTGATGACTATCTAACTCAACTGTGTCTTGTACCGATTATATTTCTCATACCCCAAGTTTGTGTGGATTGTCCAGGCATGGATTGTGACTCCACATGTTATGAACTGGGAAGATATGGGAGCTTCAATAGTGGCTAATCCTATATGGGTATTGTGCCATTCTGTTAGCACGCTCCTAGTTGTAACATGTAGTAAGGGCCCATTTGGTAACACTTTAGTTTTTGGCTTTTAGCATAGAGGATAAATGTATGAGGGAGGGAGGGAGGGATGGCAGCAAAGGAAAGCAGGAAAACCAATAATAAATACCTAATGGGTGTCCTCTGTTTGTTTCTTCACCTTTGTTGGGGGGTTTGAAGGTCTGAAATTTTGGGTTTATGGTTTAGGGCATTGCAACACAAGTTTGGATCCTGTCAGAGATTAGATTGTGCCCCCTGACAAGAACATCAGGGATTCAAATCGGGAAGTCTCTGGTTTATGCGAGAGTGTTGAGTCTCACATCACTTGTATACTTGGACTCTTATTATAACTAGCCCTTTTGGAGTAGTGTTGGCTGTATGAGTGGTGTGCCCATACGGCCAATACCTTCCTTGGTCATGATAGTGATGAACAAAAATGTCTAACGGGCATAGGCAGGAATTTGCTGAACATAGCCCCATTTTATTTTGCTCCATTGTGTAGTGTTCATGATATGATTTTCTTTTGAATCTCTCATTCCATCAATGTATCCTAACGCACACCAGTATGGGGATAGATAATATCACAAGTATAGAGGTTTACCAAACAATAAAACCCACCAGCAGAAAAAGCCAACAAAACGATACCAGGAAAAAACCAGCCACCCAAGCAGATAAAATAAATAAAAACCATAAAAAAAAAATAGCCAATTTCACAGGTGTATACAAGATTTATCCAACCTTTAAATTAAAGGCTTCAACCACCTCTATAGAATCCCACTCGTTGACATGTAAACCATAATTACACTGGTAAACCACATTTATCTAACCTATAACCACCTCTTTGGAGCCCCGTCCATTAACATATAATCGATATTACACTGAAGGACCAAATGCCAACAAAAAGAAACAAGAGCAAGATTTTTTATTCAAATGACTTGCATTAAAGGAAAAATTATTTATCATGGATAACATAAATAAAACCTTTGACCAAGCCTCATATAACTTGTTAAGTGACAATTGAAAACAAAGGCTCAAGCTCGTAGCACACTAGAGCTGAGCCGACAAAGCTCACAATACACTAACATTTGTGTAGTGTGCAACATAAACCAAAAAGGATGTTTAGGGAACCACTGCCTATTTGGTTGGCCAATGGTAGTAGCTAATAAGAAACCTATAATCATTATTTTTTACAGCATCTAATGGGCAAAAGAAAGAGAGAGAATATGATTGAGGGAGGTCGTAGGTCTTTGACCGACTAAATAGTAGTAGAAATTCCTAAGAGTACATTGAAAAGATAAGATGAAGATTGATGTATTAAAAAGAGGCTAAAATGCTTGATGCAGGATCAATAGATTCCTCCTTACATACGTCATGCAGCATGTGACGGTATTGAGTATACTATAATAAGTGCAAAATGGAAACTTCAATACCTTATATCCAATTTAGTATCAGCTGCCCCAAGCATACAAATAAAACGACTTGGACAATGTTGCAAATCAAATAAAGAAGTCGCCCATCTCATTACACAGAATCGTACTTCGCTTTGTTCCTGGTGAACAGCAAGCACCACGTAATCAGGCTTCCATTAGGAAATTAATTTATGAAACCCAATTAAATAATATATTCAAATCCGATAAATGGAGAAAAGAGATAAATGAAAGAAAACTAGTGCCGCCAATACTCTAAAAAAAGCAAAAGTATGACACCTCTTGAGAATTTTTCAGCAAAAGTGTCTCCAGATCCTTTAACACTGTTGATGGAGCTCCCTAAAGGCAGATAACAACCAGTATCAATAATTTGAATATACAGAACTGGTAATTAGAACAAATGAGAGAAAGTGAAATAAAACTGGGAATGAAATAGATTTGGAAAAGCTTAAAGTATTATATCTATATGAGAACCAAAACAATTGTGAAGAAAAATACAAATAAAAGAGAATATCGCTCCAATATTCGCAACATTTTGACAACACTGACAGCAAGTGTCAACAAAATTTCTCTCCAATACTGCCAAAATTTCAGTTTCTATGGTCCTACTGGTTTGAACAAACATTGACATTTGTGCTAATGTTGCTGCGACATGGTGGGATTCCAATCTGGTGATTAGAGGTTTATGTAAAAGCACTTGGAAAAACATTTCACGAGGAATTGAGTCCACCATTTCTCTCTCTCTCAGATTTCTCCAAAAACAAAAATCCCAGCTATAAAGGGAATGAGAATGTATTTGTTCAATTTGCAATGGACATTCCATGATGCCTTGGTAAGCCTATGCAACCTTGGAAAAACATTTTCCAATGAATTTTCCCCTATCCAAATTTCATTGCAGAGTCTCACCTTAAGCCCTCTCCCAACTACCAACTTCCAGATATTCTGAAATGATCTATATCCTTGAGAAATGTCCTTCCAAGGATTCCAGAAGTTCCCCAACGTCTCTATATTAGCATCCCAACGTCCCTATGTTAGCATCCCAACATCTGTCTGGTAACCCATATTTGCTTTTATTACCTTATGCCATAATGCCTTTCTTTCTGGGCAAAATCTCCAAAGACATTGAGTGAGTACTCCTCCCTCAAAGTATTTTCTATTATTTCATTGTTTATATGATCAATGCCACCCAAAAATGTCATCACAGACATCTCCCTAGCACCATATCCCTCTTTTTTCCCCAAAGCTTATAACTCTCACAGTACAATGCAGTACAAGCAGTCAGAGTATCCCAACTCTTTCAGGAATACAACGAACAACCGTGAACCATGCCAAATGAGCACATCCTGCAATTGAATATCATAGAGGAGTGGAAAGGAAAACATTACAAAACAAAAAATGGTCATACTTCTTCTGCCCTCTTTTTGTTTTTGCTTCTAAATCAATGGTTTTTGTTCCTTATCAAAAAGAAGGGGAAATGAACCTAACTCAACAACTTGTTCAAATTGTATTTCTAAATTCTGGGCCAAACAAAAGCTTTATGAATAGGATTCCACGAAATAGACAAACATTATCCTAGTTTCAACCAGTAGAAAACATGTGCCATACCTTGTAAGCAGTGGCAAGGGAATTGGTTGCTTCCTGAATACTGAGGCGAAAATGCTGGGTCTCCACCTTCAGTGCATCGAAAAGGCGCACAGCCATGTCAATCTTATCTCTGGAAGGAGGGAAACATGTATTCAAATATTTTTCCACTATAAAATCTAATACAAAGCATGAAAGGAACATCAGAAGAACAATATTTACAAAGTCAAAGAATATAAAAACTGGAACCAGAAGAAACAAAAAGGAAGATATTGAACCTGAAAAGTTGAGGCATACGCTGTGAAAGCAACCCAATTGCTTGATAAGCAAAAGTTTTGGAGTCCCTCACAGTAACATCTGGGTAGATTTAGTGCACTATATCAATCAGATTGAAATTCTGCCATTTTCATCTAATTGTAAAAGGTGCAAATGAACAGAAGTTTAACAACATTCATTGCATAGGAAGCAAACCTGATTCTGAACTTGAAACTGCATCAAGTGACTTCAGAATTCCACTCAAAATAACAGGGCCCATCAGTTTAAGTTGATCAATCTTTGACTGCACACAGAGATCTTTAAAATAAATAAATAAAAACTATAAAATTAAAAAAAAAAAGAAGGTGGAGCACAACAAATGTCAATTGAATAGTAACTCTACAGAAATAATGGAAAAATAACAAATTTCAGTGATCAATCACAAAAGCATTACAAGCCATGAAATATGTTGAAGCATGAATACTACTTAAGACTGACTAAATCCAGACAGGCCAACCACCTATAGAGAGAGGAGCCTCCCTTCACCCAGCTTCTTCAGGAAATTTTCCACTACAGGATCCCAAAAACTCAAAGAACACAGCTTACCACCTAAAGGAAACCTCATTTAAGTCAAAGGCCGCCCAGCTATTTTGGACTCCACAATCCTATGATCAATACCCACCGAACCACTATTGGACATGTTTATCCGAAGACCAAAACCCATCCCAAATAACAAAATAATCTCAACCAGATTAACGAATCTAACCATATTATCCCGAAGTGAATAAATGGTGTCATCTAGGAAACAGAAGATGGGACAACTGAGTTCACTTCACACCAACCTCAAAGCACTGAATCAAATTGAACTCACTAGCCAAACCCACCAACCTACTGAACTGTCAAGAGATCAACCATTAAATCACAAAAGAGACAGCAAAAGGGGGTGTACCTGTCCAAGCCCCGTGACACTTCAAAACTACCCCCGGGTCTACCATTAATGACAACTAAAAAGTTGGTTGAGTCCTCCTTGATCTCCCAAAACAATTTCTAGCCAGAACAAAGTCTAGGAAACCCCAATCAACATGATCCAAATCCTTCTGCATTAAACCATTTTACAATTGACCAACTTTGAACCCTTCTGACCATTAGTCGAGCAGGACGAACACTGAACCTAGACCAGTTCAGGCAATCTTGTGAGCTCATTTAACTAGCATGGAAAAATTAGTATCACATGTCATCTTGTCTCTAAATTTGAGATCTAAGCCTCAAACAAAAGTATGCAGACACTAACCACGGGACCTACAAAATATTTGGTGCTATCCCTGCATCATATATATTTATATAAATTATTAAAGTATAAGAATCATTAACATATTATTTGATTAACAGGAAAATATTGTAATACCAGCCTCTACCAGTCACCATGTCAGGTCACTCTCCAAGATGGTTTTTAACCTTATTTTAAGATTTAGTATTGCTAGGGTAGCCACATTTTTGTACCACTTTTTAGTACCACATTGATATATCCACTGAGATATAATCATAAATTGACATGGCATGTAAACCTCAATCCCACATCACAGGGTATTAAATTGTGGTACAAAATGTGGTCTCCCTAGTATTATTGTATAAGATTAAGTCATTGTTTATACTCATAAAGTGAACTGGCAAGGGGCCTGGCTAGAGTTGATGGTTAGAATTGTTAAATTCTTGGGTCTGTAGCTAAGTCGTAATTGTCTCTCATTGTAGCATATGTTTAATGACTCTTCTTGCCAAAGGAGTGCTTTTAGTTTCATATCTGTTGATGTGGACTGATTGTCCACAGATTGTAATTTGCTTTTCATTAAATAATTTATCTTTCTTCTAAAAAAAATAAATAAATGACTTTGCTTTTTGGTCTATAAATAAAGAGGAGACAACTTAAAAAAACTAACCTTAATGCTGAACACATTATATTTCTTAACTTACTACAACAACCATAAAGTTAACATGTGGAACCCTTATAGTGGACCCAATCATGAAAGGGTACGAAGTTAAGTATGCGGAACCCTTGTATAAGGTGTTAAACATCACTCGGCAAGTGTTTAACACCTTCATATGTCACAAAGAAGTTCGACAATAAAAAGCATAACCCAAAACCAAATCAGAAGGTCCTTACATGTTTAAACACCCAGACGGTGAATTCCATTCCCAACTGCTTCAACCTTGATGTGGTATCACTTCCTATTAAGTACCAAATTACAGCATATCAAATAAATAATCAGTAGAGTATTATATCTCATACCCAACACTAAGATAACATAAAATGGAAATAATTATTCTTTTGGAGAGGGGTATAAGCCATTGGGCCTGACGTGACACGTATAAAAGTTAGATGATGAGAACAGTGAGTTGGTTCTGATGTGAGAAAGACTCCACTGGCCATGTGTGATTTTTGGAACACTCAACCTTGCTACATTCTTAGACTCCTTTGCTAAAAACCTCTCTACCATGGCATATGACTGCAATTTCCTTGAAATTTCAGCAAAATCGTCCACTCCAGATATGCATAGAATACTTATTTAACACTCACAAGAACTATTTAATTATAGAAATTTGGGTTAAATATATAGAAATTCAAGTGTAATTAATGCTAAGAAGATAATATGCATACCATATATGCAACCAAAAATGCACTGCAAAGTTGAAGGGAAACTGTTTGCTGCTGTAATAGACCGGCAGAAAATAGATACAAGTTTTGCTTTCAACGCAGGATTTGCAGGAGTGACTCTAGATTCGGGAGCAACATTTTGAGCTCCAGCAGTACCTACATAAGTTGAATGTTATTTATTTTATAAATGATGAATTTAATGCTAAAAGTTAAAACAAAATTTAATTCTTGTCAAAAGAAATAAAGTGTCCAAATTTTATGTTGATGGAGATAATACAGTACAAAAATTGTAGAAATGAGGACTGAATATTACTCCAACCACCGTTGGAGCCAAGATTTTTTTTTTTTTTTTTTTCTAAAAGGAGAAATCTGGAAAGATAAAAATAAAATAAACAAAATACTAAAGCACAAGAGTTCCTAGTATTTGAGGAAAATAATCACATCTGATTACAATGCGTAGGGTTTGATGTCTATTGTAGTTCCAGAGACCTTTAACTGGCTTTTTTTTTTTTTTATTGTTGTCTTTCCGTTGTATCCAGTTTTATCCTGTTTGAACAAGGAACAAGTTTAAGGGGTGAAGTGAGGCAAATTATGTTTCAAGGGAAAAAATAAGATGTGTAATTGTTTGGGGGGTAAACGTGAAATTAAGCCAAATAACATAGTAGAATATTCCTTTAAATTTACTACCCATTGAATGGGGAAGGATAAGCGATGTGCTCAAATTTTTCCATCAAATAAAACAAAATCATAACTTTCATCAAAGTATAGCTGGTGATAGAAACTTTTAACATGACTATGAAATCAAGAAGGCATGACAATAAGGCAGTATAAATGCTTTGCTGTATTTCATTTACAAGTTAAAAAAACATACACAATTACAAAACCCTTTGTGACGACATCCCAGAACCTCAACATGACTATGAAGCCAAGTTTCACTCTTTGAACTCAAAGTTTGGAAAAATATTTCTTCTAGTGTTTCTTCACATTTTAAGAAATTTTTTTCGAAAAGAAGAAATTTTATTATGTAAAAGAAACTGTACGGTAAAGTGGACAAGTAATTAATTCAACAAACAACATCTAGCTTAAGAACCCAAAATTAATCAAGAAGTAAGGCTTTTGATAACAGAACATTGCATTATTTGGGTTTGAGGCATGCGCTCTTAATGTCCTTCAAATCCTTTCACTAGATACTTTGAAAAGCCAAACCCTATTACCCCTTCAAACCGTAATATTTCAAAACCCGGTTTTCCTTAAACCCTAACCCACTAGAAAGGATAGCTAGGCAAGTTATCCAACCTATCCAAGGTCAGATATGCTAAGTAATGCAGCTATAATCTTAACCACGTACATGTTAATCCATATTCAGAACAAGACTCTAGTTTTTATAGGTGAAAATTAAAATGGTCATGAAACAATAAAATATCACCACAGTATGCTAGTATTCTGATCATAAGGACTACCAGTAGTAGAGTAGAACACAGTTATCTCCATAGAAGGGCATTAAACAATTATTGCAAGAATGAAATAACAATAGAACAATGAACCCACGAATTAAAATCTTACTCTAACAATGAACCCACGAATTAAAATCTTACTCTATGTATAAATTACTAACACAGTAAATGAATTAAAATGAACAAAAGAGCTTTATAATGTGTACCATTAAATAACAAAAAAAGTGTGTTTATGAGGTCTGAATCATCTAAGTTGGCTCCAGCAGCCTTCTTCTTTAGGAGCTCTTCCCCTCTCTTAACAACAGGCTCTTGACTAGAATCAATCAATTATTAAAATACAAATCCACATATCAAATACGTAACAAAATAAGAAGGCTAAATTTCAGTAATAATGGGGAAATTAGAATGTACCAGTCTACAGAGGCAGCCACATATAGAGGATAAACAAGCTCAGGGGCCAGCTCCATAGCCTCAATAACATTCAAGATCCCTAACTGCTTGCAGAAAATCAAAGTGAATAATGTAGTTATTGGCAAAAATAAGGATGCATATACACATGAATTAAAAAAAAAGTTCTAATTTAGATTGACCCTCTCTTTAGGAGGAGAGAAAGGTGAAGGAAGGAAAACGAAAAAGGAGGAGGGGGAAGAGGGTACTTTCGTATATTTGTAAGTATGAGGGGATATAGGAGATGGGAGGGGAACCTTTCCCTTCAGCCCACAAAAATACTTTTGGAAATGAAAAGAACAGAAGAGGTTTTGATGCATGTTTAATTTTTTGTCATCATAACCATTGAAGGATTACAAATCTAGTAAAAATATGTGAAACTAAAAGAAAAGGGATTTTAGTAAATCAAATCAAACATTTACCCCTTTCTTCTTTTCCTCCTATTTCTAATCATATAAGGGAACAACACTTTCTAATATTATCTATCATCCTTTTCCTCTCCCACCAAACAATAGGAGATAAAAACCAAATGTATTGTAGTTTCTCCCCCGTAAACACGCAGAACAAATATAGTATTAGTAAAAACCATCTATAAGCTCCAAAAAATAATGGCAGTAAAACACTACCTATGAGGAAAAAAGATCCACAATACCCAAAGATTAAAAAATCCAACTCATACTAGATTTACCTTTCTTGTTAGAAGTATATCACTTTTCAATGGTTGTTTCCCTGTAACACTGTGGGTTTGAGCAATCGAAAGTCCAGGTGGGCATTCTCTGCTGTGAAGCATGAGTACTTTAAGTATGATATGACAAAAGAAATGTTCTAAGAGAAGAAAGAAATGCTGTGAGATTTATATACTGCTCCAGTACTTAGTAGGTCAGACTCTTTTTTTTGGTCTTCTTGTTTGATCGAGGATTTTTCCTCTTGATTATCAATACAATGTTTCTATTCAAAAAAAATACTGCTCCAGTACTAAACCAAGTTCCACACCTTTGAGATGATTGTTGATACAAAATTGTATGAAGGCAAAATTCAAGAAACAACTTCCTGTCCTGAGAATAACATATCGTTTTATACTTTGCAGCAACTTCATCATTTACACCACTTGAGTGACACTCACCCATGACCTGTAATCAAATGAGAATCAATAGTTATGCATACTCATGTCCCAAAAGAACCCAAAATTATGCAATATGAATTCACTAGTTGTTTTAAATTATATCAACATACAAATTGAGCGTCAAATAAATTGGATACTAATAGCTCGATAAGTCTCAAAGCTTCTCCAATTCACTATACGAAATGTACACTTTTTTTTTGCCATACCCAACTCTAAAAAGCCTAAATCCCAACTACATCCTGGTTGATAAAACCATTTTTTATCATTCAACTTGAATAACTTTCCATTTGACAGAACCAGAACACCAAGAAAATGCTAATAGTTCACTAATGTTCCACTGGAACAAGATTATGAACTTATTTTTAGAATTCTAAGAAACACGTCACGTCTACTCCTATCTGTAAAATATTCCTTGGATTGAGATTTGCTTTTCCCATCCTAGAACCATCAGATTTAAACAGTCTCACTTATTATGTGCCCACTATTAACTTAAGGGAGGCCATTTTCCCATCCATTTCACCTACTTCACTCCTCTTTCTTTAATGCTTTTCATATTTTATTATCATTTGAAAGCTTAATTTGGCCTAACACGTTGGATATATTACTTCCAGCCCAATGATCAAGATTTAACACACCAAGAAAGTAAGAGCCTGACATGAAAAGATTCTGAATCCCAACGTATAATCCTAGCCAACAGAAAATCAGAACTCACTTACTTCTATTAAAGTTGGTTGCCTAAGATATAAACCCCATAAATTTATGTGAACTTCCTGTTTCTTCAAAAACATAACATATTATCCCTCTTAAATTACACCCAGTATGTTCTGCAAGTAGTAAGGATTATGTGCATATCTTTCCAACACACTCATCAACTAACTAAGAACTAACAGACAGAGCTCAAACAGCATAATTGAGCTACAAGGGGCTTAGATAACTATACGACAGTCAAAACCAGATGACGCATTCAAATACCTTGGTAGCGAGTCTGAGTATAATTTCGTGGTGCTGAAGAGGGAGTTTGGAAACACCGGACAGAAGTGTAGCTGCCAAATTTTCTTTTTCCTATAACAGAACATGAAAGATGTCTTACCATCAAAAGCTGTCATTTGAAACAAACCCAACATGCCATACGAGAGGAGAAAAATGGAATATAGAATATGGAGATAGATACCTTTGTATCAGCACGATCCATTGCCATCTCGATATAGAGGATGCAGAAATTCCTCACCATTGAAGCAGCATTAGCTTCTGAATATATATTCCATAACTCTGATAAGGGTAAAGCAATCTCAGGTTGATGCTTTACTCTCTTGTTCACGTGACTCAATATCTCAAGAACCTGTCCAAGTAACAAAAAAACCCCAATTTCAAAATTTCAATCCGTATCCTAATTCTTAAGTTCATAGAATTGAAAACCCAATTAACAAACTCAGCTATATACAAGTAAAACTAATATTTGTAGCAATTATTGTCAGGAGCTTCAAGAAATTCATTGAAGCAAACTCAATCAGAAAACAGACCTTGTTGCGGACGGCGGAGGAGTTAGAAGAAAGAGAGGAAACGGTGAAGGGGAGAAGCTTGGAAAGTAAGGGTTGGAGCTTGGAGTCGTCGCAGAGAGCCAGACGTGTGAGCAAGCGGTCCAGCATCTCTACTTTTTCTTCATCCGATTTTGTTGAAGACGACGACGATGATGTTTCCGCCATTTCTTTCACCGCACGACACCAATTGCCAATTGCCCGCTTTTAGTATGTATAGACACAGACACAGGCTACTCTTTAGTCCTGCCTCTTTTGGTGGGTTTTTAGTACATTGGTTGGGAGTTCAAATGCACCCCTCAAGTATTGACTCATTGCACCCGACCCGGAATCACCTAATTACGCTGAAATTACTTGGGGTCCGTTACGTAAGGGCTTCTGGTTGGGCCAAAAGTGTTTTCTAACAATTAAAAGCATTTCTGACGGCTTTTGGTAAAAAAGTTTAGAATTGTTTTTAGGTCATAGAAGCGTTTTCTAAAGATTTTTTCTGGAAGCACTTCCAAGTGTTTTTTCAGGAAGCACTTTGATTTTTTATGAAATTTTCAACAACTTTATAATAAAAGCGTGTTTTTGTTAAAAGCACTTATGAGCATAAGTTCTTTCTATAAAAGCAATCCCAAACGAGCCATTGACCTCTTGCACAAACGCAAAGTCACATCACTTTTTTACAAAAATGAAAATCTCACCCAAGCTAAGATATAGCCAATGATGTCTAACCGAGTGGGAAAGAGCCTTAACTTGCAGATCAAATGTCTCAGGTTTGAATCCCTACGGCATCATAATTTTGTGTGTGTGAGAAATCTCCTTCTCCTTCGATTTAGACTATCTTTTGTACTAAAAAAAACTAAGATATAACTAATTTCTTTAATTAAATTTTTTTATACAAACTATATTCTACTTTAATCTAATCTAAATTACATAGAAGGGGATTCGAAGTTGGGTGCATAATAGAGAGCTCATCCGCTCTAACCAACTTTGCTAAGCCCGTGTTCACTTCTTTATTTAATATTTGTTTAATTGAATCTTGTCCACATTTGTTTATTTTTTGGGGTTTTAACCGTAATAATCCTTAAACTTATACTAGAGTTTTATTTTGGTCTTCCAACTCTCCTATTTGTGACATTCAATCCTTCCATCAAATTCCTTCAATTTGAACATCTATGGGAGGGGTAAAACCGTCAATTTGGCCACAAGTATCTTCTAAAATGACCACTCATAGTAAGATATATTTTGTATTTCAAATCCCAAGAGCAAAACCATCTGGGTCCAAATCAAACAATAATTTTTTAAAGAAATGTGTTGTAATTTGGTAATAGAGTCGGACCATCCAGACCTCTAATATGGGTGAATTGTGTTGACCATACGTGGTACCAAAACCCACATTGCCTGAGATAAGTAAAAATGAAGTGACGTATATCGTATATGTGTAGATGTAATATATTTTAATATATAATGAAAGTAGTTCTAGCAAACAATTTAAATATTCTCAAGTACTCGATGAAAACAAAGAACAATGATATCACAACGACTTGTAGACAAGAAAATAATAGAATAACAATGTAATGCTCAAGAAAGAAAAGCATATAGGTTCAAAAGCTCACATAATGAGAGTTACACTAATTCTTATTTGGAAATTTAATTAATGTGAAATCCTCATCATATCAACACAGCTATATGCATAATGATTTGCCAAGTTTAGTCATCAAAGTATGGCTAACACAAAGATAATGTAAAAAATTAATGACATGCTCACATTCTTGAAAGTTAATTGAAAATAAAGACCAAATCTCATCATAGAATTGGGAAATGACTACTAACAACAAATAAAAACAAGACTCAAAGTAAAAGAACATATATTTTTGGTCTTGAATTTTTCTTTATTTATATATAAAATTCATAAGGAGAAAATGAAAAACAAAGAAAAAAAAAACACAAACTAATTAAATAAAAACTAAACGTTTAAAAAGTAAAGACAAAAGGCTAATCCTAATGAGAAACAGGAACTTGAAAAGGTGGACTATAACATTGATATGCAATGTTGGAGTAAAGTGCTAGCCGACCAGTCAATCATTATGGGCAACCGATTGGACTAAGAAAACTAAGTCATGCAAAAGCAATTAAAGAGAGAGAGGGTGTGAGAACATCCTAGGTTTTTGTAGGTGTGTGGATGAGCAAAGCGTAGAATTTGTCAAAGTGAGAGAAGATAGACAACGTGATGAACTCAAGCACCCACAACTTGTTTCTTTGAATGCCAACGAACCTAAGACAAAGCAGGAATATGATTAACCAAAACTAATAATTAAAGAAGACGATAAACAAAAAAACAAAACAAAAAAGCTTTTAGAACTTGGGTTACCTCCCAAGAAGCACTTCTTTAAAATCATGAGCTAGACTTTTCGTTAGTTGTATGTTCACAAAAGTCTCTTAAAGCTCACTTAAATTCAAAGATTCATAAACAGAAAATGGCATCAACTTAATTGAAGCACCTAAGTCTAATAAAGCATGTTCAAACATTTTATTGCCAATTATACAAGGTATAAATAAACTCCCTAGATCCTTTAGTTTAGGAGGCAATGTACGCAACAGTGCAGAGACTTCCTCACTTAAGGCCACGGTTTCATTCTCCTTGAAATTCCTCTTATTTGTACAAAGCTCTTTGAGGAACTTTGCATAGCTTGGAATTTGCTAGATTCCATCGAGCAAAAGAATGTTCACTTGCACTTTTTGGGAAATTCTCTAACATGTCCTTTGAAGCTTGCTCCTTCTTTGAATTCATAAACCTATGAGGAAAGGGAACTTTTGAAGTAATCGAATGATTCACAAGCGAACTTACCTTAGAGTTGTCACTTGCGACCGTAGGCTTGGGAGAGGGGGCAACCACGATTTTGAATGAATTTCTCTCCACCTTTGTCAAATTGATCACATCCTTCTCTTTGTCATCATTTCCCACCTCTTTTCCACTTCGGTGAGCAATCACCTTTGCGATTTCATGGCCTCCATTAGGATTTGAAATTACTGGGCTCAGAAGCTTCCCCTGGCTCTATTTGACCCAATGAGGCTGCAATTTGTCCAACTTGGTTTTCAAGACTCTTGATTATTGTGGACATTTGTGCTTCTGTTTACCTTGTTTCCTACATAAAACCTTGAGTGGTAAAAGTCAAAGAATCAATTAACTCTTCTAAAGACTTACCTTGACTAAGAGGTGGTGCTAGTGCATTTTGTTGAGGAATAAACTAATTTTGCTGAACTAGGGTTGATTACACATTTTGGTTATTCTTCCATCCAAAGTTAGGGTATTGACGGCATCCAGTATGATATGTGTTAGAAAATGGGGCGTTTCTTGGCTTTTGTTGTTGCATATAGTTTGCTTGAGCCATCTCTTCCCCATCACCATACAAACTTGGACAAGACTCCGTAGGATGTCCAGGATTGGTGTACACGACACACACTCATGCTTGAGGTATTAGAGGTAATTACAATTTTGATCACTGGGGTTAGGGTCGAATTTAATTTTGGTCATCACTCTTTACTTCCTCTGCAAATCAAGTCCAATTGACCCATTCCGTCAGTTAAGACACACGTGTTGGGTGCGTGCAGGGACAAAATTGGAACTTAACCATTTAAACAATTATTAAATTAAAAAAACAAAGCAAAAAAAAAAAGAACCAAAAGAAAAAACAATTCTCTCTCTCTCTCTCTCTCTCTCTCTCTCTCCGATCTGAAAGGGGTTTGTTTGAACCCAAAACTCACACCCACATACCCTCCCCATCCCACTTCAATGCAACCCAACCCACACCCACCCACATTCCCCACCGCCTCTCCTTGATTTTTTGTTGGAGTCGCCAGTTGATCGGACTTGCCCATCCTCGTCGGAATCCGTTTTCCTTTGAATTCGCACGCCCACTTGACACCACCACCTCAGATCTAGTGAGAAGATCTCATCTTTTAATTTTTGGGTTTTGCAGGACTAGTTGTGATTCAAATTTTTTTTCAAGGTGGATTGAATTGAATTTTTGGTGATGGCTGGGAGGGAGGTCAGTGGATCGCTGTTGAAAAGAAAGGGAAGAGATAGAGGAGAGAGAAGGATGAGGCAAATGAGGCAGTAATGAGTGATGGCTAGGATGTCAGTGGGTATTGTGGTGTGGGTAGCTATTGAAGAAAGGGGATTGCATAAGTAATTATTTTTACAACATCCATGCTCATGCTTAGAAGATTGATGGGTTGGTTTGTATAGGTACAAGAAGAAAAGTGAACCCAAAACCCCTCATCTCTCTCTATCTTCCCTTTCTATCTCTTACCCCTCTCTCTCTCTTCAATCTGAAAGGGGTTTGTTCGAACCCAAAACTCACACCCACCTACCCTCCCCATCCCATTCCAATGCAACCCAACCCACACTCCCCACTGCCTCTCCTTGATTTTCGTCGGAGCCGCTAGTTCATCGGACTTGCTCATCCGCGACGGAATCCGTTTTCCTTCGAATTCGCACGCCCACTAAACACCACCACCTCAGATCTAGTGAGAAGATCTCATCTTTCAATTTTTGGGTTTTGCAGGACTAGTTGTGATTCAATGTTTTTTTCAAGGTGGATTTAACTGAATTTTTGGTGATGGCTGGGATGGAGGTCAGTGGCTGTTCTGGTGTGGATGGTGAAGAGAGGGGGAAGAGATAGAGGAGAGAGAAGGATGAGGCAGATGGGGCAGTAATGAGTGATGGTTGGGATGTCGGTGGGTATTGTGGTATAGGTGGCTGTTGAAGAGAGAGGATTGCATATATAATTATTTTTGCAGCATCCATGCTCATGCTTAGAAAATTAATGGGTTGGCTTGTGTAGGTACAAGAAGAAAAGTCGAAAAAGGAATTGATGGGTTGGCCTGAAGCTTCAATTGGAGCGACAATAAAGCCCTTTTGTGGATCTCGACAAAAGAAAAATACATGGTTATTGATTGGATAGCATGTCAAATATGCTTCAAGAGACCCATAAAAACAAAGCAACTATCCATATAAAGGGAACCAAGCACACAGAAAACAGAATGGTAGTGAGGCTTCTTGACAGGAGCCGAACGGTATTTCAATAGGAGATGCTAGGTTTTTTCATAGTCTTCCTTGCTTTTGAAGCATGATAAGGAGAGTTTTTGTGTTATATGAATAGGAAAATTGATTTGCACAACGTTTTCCACAGTTTGGGCACTAGTTTTGTAGGTTTGGTGTTCGAGAGTCTTGATTGTATGATGGAGGCAATTGATGAAATAGTCTCTGGCATACATAGAACATTGGCAATTTTGGAAACTGAAGCTCTTGAAGTTAGGGTTGAAGAGATAGCATCGTTAAAGGCGGAACGCTTTCTTGTGGTAGGGAAGCGCTATTTGGGACACTGAAACAGATTTGGCATACGCGAGAGGACTTTACGACGGTTTCTTTGGATGAGGCGTCACAGTTTCTGTTTTCTTTTAAAAATGAATTCAATCGGAATTTTTTTTTAGGGGATCCCCTTGGACTTTTGGTAGAGCTTTGTTGGTACTTGCAGCTACGAATGGCAAGGTGGATCCTGGTTTGGTACCGCTAGATACCCAGTGTTTCTAGATTAAGGTTCGGCGGATTCCACCACTCTTTCTGACGCTAGCAATAGGAGAAAAGATGGGGAATTTTTTGGGCACCTATATTACGATTGATTGGGGGCTTCATGGGACTGTTTAGGATGCTTCCTTCGTATTCGAGTCAGTTTGCCGATAAATGAACTATTGAAGCGATGTGTGATGCTCCGTCTAGCCCTGGACGAACCTACAAAACAATATGAAATTGAGTATGAATGGCTCCCATTTTTTTAAGGAAGACTTGACCACGTGGGAACCAATTGTGCATTGAAATCAGGGGGGCTGGAGGTTGAGTTTGGTGGCTCGTCCACAAGGGGTGCAGTTTTGAGCATAAGAGAGGCGAGTATCCGATGTTGTTAGGCCCTTCAAGGCTGCCTTCACTGTCCATGATGATGGGGGGAAGGATGTGGTAAGGCAATATGATATGGAAGATTTTGTCTAAAGACAATTATCAAAGAAACGGAGAAGGGCAGATGATGGAGGGAGTGAGGTTGCGGTTAACTTGGCCCCTGAAGTATCTATTGTACAGTTTTCTAAAGTACTAGTTACTGCCATCTACGAGATGTTGGATAAATGTCAAGAAGATGTAGATGGGGGATTTGGAAATAAAGGTAAACAGGCGATGATCAAGGAGATGGTGGAGTTGCTGATATGCAGCCACTTCTGGATAAACGAAAGGGTAAGTGGCTCCGTGTGGGAGGGGCTCGAGATAGGGGTAGCCTAAAGAAAGAGGAGGTTCACAAAAAAGTGGGAAGGGTAATTTGATCAATGAGTCTGGCACAGCTAGACAAACCGTGATGGGTCCCGGATTAAGGGCCCATCACAAGCAATGACACTGTTATGCTGAAATGTTCGTGGGTTCGGCAATCCACAAACACTCTGTGCTCTAAGATTCCTTCTTAGAGATAAAAAGCCCCAAGTTGTGTTCTTATCTGAAACTAAGAAGAAAATTTGTCATATGGAGGTGGTGCGACGACAATTAGGATTGGCAAGTTGTTTCAGTGTTAGTCGAGATGGACAGTTAGGCTGTTTATCCCTATTGTGGCAGCATGGGGTGGATGTGACCATCCGATCCTTTTCGGATAAACACATTGATGCTTACATTGGTGGTATGGAACGAGTTAGTTTTCGTTTTACAGGTTTTTACGGGAATCCAGAAACATGTTTGAGGAAGTATTCTTGGGAACTACTAAGAAGATTAGCCGACAGTGGTAAAGGTCCGTGGTTGGTAGGAGGTGATTTCAACGAGATTCTTGAAGCTCATGAATATCTAGGCCGCCGTTATAGGCCAACGACTTAGATGCTAGATTTTGGGGAGATGCTCAGTGGCTGTGGTCTAACGACAGTAGGTTTTAAAGGATATAAGTATACTTGGTCCAATCGATGGCAGGGAGATGGTTTGGTTTAACTTTGGTTAGATCGAATGGTGGCTAGTGCAGAGTTGTGGTTGCAATTTCCAGAGATCAATACCCATCATTTGAACTCTATTGTTTTTTATCACCTTCCTATTCTTACTTTTTTTGAAGCTTTCAAGTCAAGGTCGGGAAAGTGGCGTTTTATGTTTGAGGAGATATGGTCTGCGGTTGAAGGTTGTGAGGAAACCATTATAAGTGCATAGGCATGGAATATAGGGACCATGGTGGAAAAGTTGAAAGATTGTCAAGGGTCTCTACAACGATGGAATAAAGACAGTGTGGGGGTATCTTCCTTCACACATCCGTCGTGTACAAGGTCAGATTGATGATCTACAATGAAGAAGTATTAATTCTGATACTGATAATCAATAGTGATTTTTATCTCGGGAGTTGGATTTTTTGCTGAAGAAGAAGGAGGTCATGTGGAGGCAAAAATCAAGAATATCCTAGTTAAAAATTGGAGATCGAAATACAAAGTTTTTTCCTTGGGCAAGCCAAATAGCGAGGACGTATTAATAAGCTCAAAGGGATTCTTGATGAGGGCGGGGTGTGGCGTACATCGAGGGAGGATATTGGAGATGTTTTTTGTGATTATTTTCAGGGCTTGTTCGCCACGATGGGTTCATGTGGCTTTGATGATATCCTGGAGGCTGTACAACTAGTTGTAACTAGAGAGATGAATGCTCGACTTCTTTTACATTTCAGGCGAAAGGAGCTTGAGAAGGCACTGGGGCAAATGTTTCCCACCAAGTCCCCGGGGATGGATGGTATGCCAGCATTGTTTTATCAAAAATATTGGAGGGTAGTTGGTGATGATGTTACTGATTTATGTTTGAATATACTTAATGGAAGGGATAGTGTGCAGACAATAAACCATACCCTATTGACTCTTATTCCCAAAACTAAGTGTCCGGCACAAGTGACTGAGTATAGACCGATCAACTTATGTACGGTGTTGTATAAGATAATTTCAAAGACTCTGGTGAACCGGATGAAACAAATTGTGCCAGCAATTATTTCCAATTACTAAAGTGCTTTTGTTCAGCTCGGTTGATAACAGATAACATAATTGCGGCTTTTGAAAGTATTCATGCAATTAAATGTCGTGGTGAGAGTGGACTGAAGAAGATGGTGCTAAAAATTGGACATGTCAAAAGCTTATCATCATGTGGAGTGGTTATTTCTGGAAAGAATGACGCAACGTTTGGGTTTCAATGCTAGATGGGTGACGTTAATAATGGATTATATAACCACTGTTATGTATTCTGTCCAAGTAAGAGGTGTTGCTTCAGGGATGATAACCCATGCTCGAGGGTTGAGGCAAGGAGACCCTTTTTCGCCTTATTTGTTTTTAATTTGTGCGAAAGGGTTGTCTACTTGCTTACCTGTGCCTTACAAGCAAAAGGTATAAAAGGACTGTCTATTGCCCAGGGAGCGCTTACTCTTTCTCATTTATTTTTTTGCAAATGATAGTCTTCTTTTTTGTAACGCTCATTTATCTGATTGCTCTAATCTACTGCATATCCTCAAATTGTATGAAAGGGCATCAAGTGAGAAGATAAATTTTGATAAGTCTGCAGCTAGTTTTAGCCCTAACATTGATCCGATTATGAAACAGTTGATTTCGAATTTGTTTGGAGTAAAGATTGTAGCTTGCCATGAAAAATATTTGGGTCTGCCAATGATGACAAGGAGGAATAAAACCCAGATGTTCCAATTTGTTCAGGAGAATCTGTGGTTACTTACTACTTGGAATGGGAAATTGTTATTTGCAGCAGGAAAAGATGTGCATATTAAGGTTGTGGCGCAAGCTCTACCTACATATACTATGAGTGTTTTCAAACTGCCCTAGCAACTCTATCATGATTTGTCAGCTATGATCAGTTGATATTGGTGGGGAAAATATGGGATGAGGAGTATTCATTGGCTAGATTGGCCCAAACTTTGTCAACCCAAGTGTTTTGGGGGTCTTGGTTTCAAGAATTTCGAAGCATTTAATAAAGCAATGGTGGCCAAGCAGTCTTTGAGACTACTAGAGGATCCTTCCTCTCTTCTCACACAGATGATGAAAGCAAGATATTTTCGTACTAGTTCTTTCCTACAAGCTAAATTGGGGTCCTCTCCTTCTCTAATTTGGAGGGCTCTCTTATGGGGTAGGGACGTGCTTCATGATGGTTTCGTGGGGCGAGTGGGGAATGGAAATTCAATCAGACTTTTTCACAATAAATGGATACCAAAACCATTTACTTTCAAGACGTTGATGAACAATGGGTTAAACTGGGATGCGAAGGTTGCAGATTTATTTACTTCTTCAGGAAGTTGGAATTTACCTATATTAGATACTTCTTTTTGTAAGGAGGATTGTGATGCTATTGCAAGTATTGATCTTGGTTTCGTAGCCCCTTTGGAAGATGGTAGTTATTGGTTATTTTCGAAAAATGGTAAATAAACTGTGAAGTCCCGGTATCATGTGGCTCTTCGTCAGTGTGAGGAGAACAGCGGTGATGGTGTGGGTGCTTCAAATTCAAAGCCTCAATGTGTTTTTTGGAAGGCTATTTGGAAGTTGGGGGTGCCCAATAAAGTGAAGTTGTTGCTTTAGTGGTCATGCTTTGACATTTTGCTGACTGCCCAAAATTTATTCCGGCGGAGAGTTGCTCATACTCCAATCTGTTTGCGGTGTGGTCAAGCTGAGGAAGGTACATGGCATGCTCTTGGGAGTGTAAATACAGCTGCAAGTTTTGGTGGTGTACATCATTCTCAGTACGTTTAGGTAAGGTGTGTTGCTTGTTTGCTAATTTCTTTGACCGGTGAGCTGGGATTCTCTCTTCCCACGACCTGAAAATTTTTGCTTGTTGTTTATGGAGAGTTTGACAGATGCATAATGATCTTGTACATGGGAAACTATTGGGCCTTATGGAGGATCTTGTGTTTAAAACATTGGAGTGGCATGCGCAATTTAAAGCATGCAATACTATAGTTGAAACCGATCGAGTCCCTCGCAATGTACGGTGGATCAAACAAGGAAGAAAGGTACATTGGATAAGGAAGGAAGGAGCAGGGGTCTTAGGGGGTGTCTTCAGGATTCTACTAGAGGTTTTATCTGTGGGTTTGCTTGCAAGGGTCCATCGGGTTTAAGTGTGTTGGGGACGGAGTTTGCGGCAATAAGAGAGGGGTTACAAACCATGTTTGCTTATGAGTATACTAGTTTTATTCTGGCTTCTAACTCTCAGAAAACAATGTCTATGCTTAAAGGAATGGTGGATGGTGGAGTAATGTTGGGAATATAGTGGAGGATGTACGATGATTAATAGCATATGCTGCAGTCTTGGATGTTGTGTTCCAGCCACGACAAGGAAATCAGGTGGCACATTTGTTGGCAAAATTTGGATAAAGAGAAGGGATTAAATTTGGGTGGGAGGATGTGGCTCCACCTTGGTTAGGGTCATCTTTGATGATAGATTGTGAGAACACCTAGTCTTTTGTTCTGCCTTTATGGGAGGAGTCATGGTACACTTTTTTCTTGACCGGATTTTTCTCCTTTAGGGGTTTTTAAAGGCAATGTTTTAATAAGGCCACAATATAACTCCTATACCTGTTTCAAAGTCAATGTACTGTTTCATTATTTTGTTTTAATGAAAATATACCTTTTGATTAAAAAAAAAGTTATAAATTTAAAGTTCATAGCATTCGTATTTTTTTATTTTTTAAATATTCTATTCTATTTTACTCATAATAACTTTAATTTATTCTTTTAAATATTCTATTATGATCACCAAGTTCGTAGCATTTTTTATTTGACAATATATGAATTATAACAACCAACTAGATCATAATAATTCATAAATTTTAACAATGACTTGTGTAGTTTACATGTCACTTATGAACAATAACATTTGTGGTTCGTACTTAAGTGTTCTTTTTGTTAATTTTCAAGGGTACAACAGTCCATCTAAGATGTTGATCGGGAAATATTTTTCTCATAGATATATATTTGTAGCTTAAGAAAATAAATTAAAAATAGAAAAACTTAGGCCCCATTCGATAACCATTTCAATTTTAATTTTAATTACATTTTTTGTGCTAGAGTACAATGGATAAAGATAGAGAATATAAGTGAGAATGAGAGGAAAGATGAGAGGGTTGGATAGGAGGGAGGAGTAACAAAAGTGAAAAAAAAAAAATTACTAAAAACAGAAATCTATATATGAAATTGTTTTCATTTTCAAGTTTTTGTTTTTACTTTTGTTACTCCTCCCCTCTCATCCTCTCTCAGTCTCATCATCTCTCTCAATCTCATGCTCACTCCCATCTCACTCTCATTTTCATCTATACTCTAGCATAAAAATGAAAACTAAAATCTAAAATCTAAAATTGAAATGGTTATCAAATGAGCCCTTATTTTCTTTATTTTTTTTTTACTATAATTTTTTTCCACACAAAATTCCTTGTTTTTTTTTGTGAAAGTGGCGCAACTCGATTTTGTTTACAAAGAGGCAAATGGAGCTCCTGACATTTCCCACAAATTTATGTTTTATGAAAGGAGCACGCTTTTTTTTTTTTTTTTTACTAAGAAAACTGAAATAAAAGGGTTTTCGACCGAAATGGTCCCCCAACTAAATTTTTCATTTCAATAGTTTTCCAACTCTTCATTTGGTATCAAAACAGTCCCACCGTTAAAGATTATTAATAGTGCCGCTAAATTGAGGGGTAAAACTATCCATATACATGAAAATATTAATATATAATTCAAAATTAAAGGAATAAAACTTAGAAAATAATAAAAATTGAAAAAATTGAATCTCACCGCCAGCCAGTCGCCTACATAGTTGGAGGACCAAGAAGAACAAGGAAGAAATGTGATTCACCACCACCACCACCGCCACCTCTCTGAAGGAAACATGCATCTAATACTTAGGAAATTAACTTTAGCCACAACCTATACAACAAAAACGTTCTAAATGGCGGATTCATTTTGTTTATACTAGTTGAGCTAAACCTTTTTCATTTTAAACCAAATATCTTAGCCTAGTGTTTCCCTCTTTTCGGCCGGGGGGGCCGACGGAAGGAACTTTTGGTCCTTCTTCTTTTTTGAGTGCGGGGCGTGCCACCACCAAGCCCTTAATTTGGGCTTGAATGGAATGTGAGTAGATGGATGTGTTGCGTTCGAGATCTGACTTTAATCAAACGATTGTTCGGCCAAGCAAGGAACCTCCTCACGCCCTAGGTTCTTTCACTACCTCGGGGTCAAGGCTTTATGTGAGCGACCAAATGATGTGGAGTGGGTAGAGATGTAGATGGAAGGTGAAATGTAATGAAACGGAGAACAAGTGCGTAAAGTAAATGTGCTTAAACTTAAATATAATTTGAAGACAAATGCGTAAAGTAAAGTGCAAAAGATAGATAACATAAAGACAAGAATTAAAGTGCGAGAAAATGAATCAAAGCAATAAATAAAACGAGAACGAAATGAAAGCGATAAGAACGATAAAGTAAAGAACTTGAAATTAAACTTAATTGAAGTGCGACAACAATGAAAAGTAAAGCAATTGAAATAAACTTGAATTTAAATGAAGAGAAAATATAAATTGAATGAGAATTCAAACTTACACTAAGAAAAGGAAGAACTCGCTACACTAAGTGCATGGAAAGTAAAATCCTAAGTCTAGGAAAAGAGAAGTGCGAGACAAAAAATAGGTTTGTCTGACTGATGTTGTGTCTGATGTCTTCGTCGAGCAAGGTTTATATAGGGCACTCGTCAGCCTATGGGCTCGCCATTGAATGGCCAAAGGTCAACTCTTTTAAAACTTCTTTCCTTCCAAGGCCCCTCTAAATCTTTAGGATTGCATTGATTGAGATATTCTGACATGCTTGATTCTTCCTTACTTTGGAACACTCGGAGTTACTATAAAAAATGCCTTGATTTCTTTCCTTGTGAGGCCTCCGTCATGTGCACATAATCCTCCAAAAATCTGGGCTCGAATCAATGTCTTGGGCTAAGACTTTTGATCTCTTGGCATGACATGAGGGTGTCCTTTGAATTTCTGAAGCTCTAAAATTAGTCCGCCGAGGAACTTAATTCAATCTTTATTTTCATTTATATATATATATATATGTATATACGAATTAAAAATCCAAGCTGCTGGCCCAGCCACTATACATAAAAACATGCATGTCAAAATTCATGTTTGTTGCCGCTGACTTCAATAACCAAAAAGCCCACATTTGTAAGTGGCAATAATTCTAATATTCAAACCAATGCAACTCGGCCGCCACTTCTTCAAACTTCGGCCGCATGTTTATATATCTATATATTTAGATATATATATATATATTAAAACAATAAGTTTTAATCCTAAAAAACCATTGGCCCATTTTGTAGAGCTCTCAAAGACCTCAACCTCCAAAATGCTTGGCCGCCACTCCTTTGTCCAAAATACTCGGCACGAAACCCTTCAGCATCATTTCGAAAAGACGGGGCATTCTTCTCCAACCCCATTCGAGTAAAACCCGACCGAAATCCTTTAGCCAAGTTCGAGCAAAACCCGACCGAAATCCTTCAGCCAAGTTCGAACTGCCCAGCTGGCCATTTTACCCGGCCGAGATTTGCAGAGGGATCCGACCGTGAACACATTCCAGCTCCGAACTCGATCGGCCGCAAAACTCTGAGCTCCTAGCAGACCTAGTTGCAGCAATTCTTCAAACCCCGGCCGCCTCTCTTTGCATAGCCCGGCTGGGATTTTCAACAGCCCCAAACATTGCCCCCGATTTGTTTAGTTCGGAATTGGTGTGGAGGTAAGCAAACCGAAACCCCAATCCTTACAATTTTCGAAGTTTGAGATTTTTAGCTTGCCTTACACATTACTAAATTTTGAATAGAGTAGGAATTTAGGAAGACAACAATTAAATTGGCGGGACTTTTGAACTTCCTATCTGTTAAAAACCCTAGATATTACAAATATCCAAGTGTTCTCTTTCATTTTCACATAAACACTTCCACCATAGCTATAGGACCCTAGAAGGTTTCCTAAAACCCATATCCTCTTTATCTTCACATTCATCATTTCACACACCAAATCCACCCGAATCAACGTCAAACTTGAAATTTGCAAGTTTCTAGGTACGTTGCACTAACTCTTGGTTGATTTTGGTATGATTTTAATGCATCTATAGCCTTCAAAAGTTTAGACTTGAAACTTTGAATATGTGAATAGTGCCATGATGTTCTTCGCGTTCTTGATTCAAATCTTGTTTGCTTCACTATATATATATATATTTTTTTTTTTTTTATTCGATTTTACATCATGTTTGTAGGATGGAATCTATTCCAAGTGATAGTGGCCAATTTTTTGAAGATATGAAAGTGGCCATGGACAAAGACTTGGGCAAGCAAGTATTTGCCTATTTTCTCAATGCCTTTCCCAACTCCACGCAATATATTCTTGGCCCATTTTTCTCCGCCTATTCGGAGGAGGTGGCCAAGGTGTGGCTGACGCAACCGAGGAGTGGCCCAACTTAGTTTTCAGACTTCACATGGGCAACCGTTTGGGAGAGCTCCAAGCCATTCAAAGGTTGGCCGACGGGAAACACCCCCAAAACGGATCCCGCCGTGACTAAAGAGGCCACATCAAAGAAAACATCATCCACCGCCGGGAAGCCCGACCACTCAAGCTCGGCGGATGGCAAGTTTGATTGGTATCATTGGTTCAAGGCATTGGAACCAAAATTGAAGGGTCATTGGAAGAAAATTGGCATATATGACACATTGCTTCTATATGCGGGAAGCCCCTTTCCTGGCGACCGATCTCTTGTCATCGCGGCCCTATGTTTTTGGTCTTCCTCCACCAATTGCATGAGGCTTCGTCTTGGGATGATGGCGCCCAACTTGCTGGACTTGGCCGCTATCACCGGCCTCCGCTCTCATGGAGATGATTTTTCGGCAGCCAACCTTCCGGAAGCCAAGGTGGGCTTAGATTTTGACAAGTCAAACAAGACCTCCGGGAATTGGGTGAAGACGTATCTTGGCCATGGCCGAGATCCCACCGACCCTCCTTCCATCAATGGCGTATCCTACACTGAGCACGTGGCTTTTCTTGTGATGTGGTTGTGCAACTTCTTAGGATGCCCAAAATTCGGCGGGATTACTAAGGAATTCCAAGCCTTGGCAGAGGTACTTGCGGATGGCTATCAAGTGGCCATGGGCCCAATCTTTCTTGCCTATCTTTATAGAGGGCTCCGCGAGGTAACCACTAAACCCATGGATTATCATGCTTCTGGCCCTATATGGATTTTTCAATTGTGGCTCTAGCTATATTTTCCGGAATTAAGTCCCACCACCATTTGCCCAAACGATAAAGCACTTCTGGGTCCGCCCTTGCTCAACGCCCCACGCCGGAAGCATTATGTTGAGGATTGCTTCCGATTTTTCTATGAGTGCGAGGAGAGGACTAGAGAGCATCTCTCCATTTGCCTAGATCATCGTTTCCCGGATTATCTGGCCCTAAATCTTTCCACATATCCCACGGCTGAGACGAAAGAGGAGACACATAATATGTGAGCAAGCATCCTCAACAGCCGAGATCTTCCATCCGACCTAATGGTGAACAAAGGTAATAACTATCATTGTGGTGGTAAGCTTTATTATCCCGCCGCCGCCGGCTACAAGCTTGGTTTTATACAAAGCATCCCGATACCACCCATGGATTCCGTCAACCTGCTTTCCTCTTGGCGGGTGGAATTCAAGGACGCAAAAGAAGTCACCGCCTTGACGGATTTCAACCAAGACTTGGTGAAATCCTTCAGTATTCCGATTAGAGATCCCGGGTTTGGTGATGTTAGGACCAATTTTTGGTATATTGGCAATTTCCTGTTACAAAAACATAGAGTAGGTCTTTGAGTGTAACCTACAGTTTTCAAGTAACGTCCTGTTATCCTGGATCAGTGTGGCTCAGAGACAATGCCAAGGTATGTTTTGCATCCATGCATTCATATTTGCATATTTGCAAGATCATCAAAAGTGGCTGTCAGATGTATAAGACTGATATATAATTTCAGCCTTACATACTCCAGCACTAGACATCAGTGAGTTTTTAATGATGGTTTTATATTCTTTAGTTTGGTGCTTATTTAAGCAAAATGGTTCTTTTGTCTTTACAGCGGGGTTTTGAATTAAGTGACTTTATTTGTTTTAAAGAAATAATTTATTTGTTAAAAGCCCATTTTTGCAAAAAGCCTTTTTTTGGTATTTACCTAGTTTTAAGCGTGTAATACAAGAAAGAACTTAGCCATTTTGTTTTGTGTGTCTGCAACGTTGAAAAAAAGAACGACAAAATATTTGCAGAGAGGTTTTTAAGAGTTCATATTGAAAACTCATGTGGCTGTTCCTTGTTAGCCTCCATGAGTGATTAAATCATCATCTTTTCATATATGTGTGAGTTCATGAGCATTATGCATGTTGGTGATCAGCAATCGTGCCTTGAGGTGTGAGCAGCCGAGACTAGAGTTGTGCCATCTCTTGTTGAAGAAGGAAGACAAGATCGTTGGTTGGGTTGAGTAGCAAAGGCTAGTAGGCAAGTCTACCTTGTGAGCGCTAGTCTTGTGAGTGGAGACTTGTAAGGCCTTTTTGTATTCTTTCTCATAGTGATTTGTTCTTCGGCATAGTGCCCGCAGTTGTTTTCCTCATCTTGAGGTTTTTTATTGTGCCAACATATCGTGTGTCCCTTGTCACATCCCGGGATCGGCTCCGCCATAGCACGATATTGTCCGCTTTGGGCCCCCCTCTCTGCCCTCACAGTTTTGTTTCTGGGAACTTACAAGCAACTTCCTAGTAGGTCACCCATCCTGGGATTGCTCTAGCCCCCAACTCGCTTAACTTCGGAGTTCCCATGACTTCGAAGCCAGTAAGCTCCCAAAAGGCCTCGTTCTAGATGGAGGTGGGCATGTACATATAAGACACATCACCCCCTCTCCGTTGGTCGATGTGGGATGTTACAATCCACCCCCCTTAGAGGTCCGATGTCCTCGTTGGCACACTTGAACCACACGGCAGAGTGGCTCTGATACCAAATTGTCACATCCTGGGATCGGCTCCGCCGTAGCACAATATTGTCCATTTTGGGCCCCCCTCTCTGGCCTCATGGTTTTGTTTCTGGGAACTCACAAGCAACTTCCCAGTGGGTCACCCATCTTGGGATTGCTCTAGCCCCCAACTCGCTTAACTTCGGAGTTCCCATGACTCCGTAACCAGTAAGCTCCCAAAAGGCCTCGTGCTAGATGAAGGCGGGCATGTATATATAAGGCACATCATACTTTCTTAGTTGGTCGATGTGGGATGTTACATCCCTTGTGCAATTGTTTGCGTTTTTATTTGAATTTATTCTACAACGTATTCTGGAATTTTTGCTTATAGGATTGTTACAGTATTTCAATCCTGCCTTGGTGTTTGAGTATTAAGAAACAGATTAGTTGGCCATTCTAGGGAATTTCAATTGGCATCAGAGCGGGTCACTAGATGTGCTTAGTGAGATCGTTGGGCTGTGCTAGAATGGATCATGCATGTGGGTCTATGACTCATCCTCCGTTTCTTGATGAGAATACTAACTATGGGGCTTGGAAAGCCAAGATGAAATCTTTTCTGTGGGCTCAAGGTGCAAAGGTGTGGACAACCATTGAGAATGGTTGGGAACCTCCAACAAAGGAAATTAAAGGGCGTGGAAAAGAGGTTGAAGGTGAAGGCCAGTCGACAACAAAGGTTGTAATTAAGCCAAACATGGAGTCGACTGATGAAGAAAATGATATGAGTGCCGACAATCAAAAAGGTCTTAACTCCATCTTCACAGCGGTATCAGCTGAAAACATTGAGTTTATATGTCATTGCAAAACCTCAAAGGAGGCTTGGGATATTCTGGAAATTACTCATGAAGGAAATGCCACTGTCAGAGAATCCACACTTCAACAATTGATGACTAAGTTTGAAAATATGAAGATGCTTGAAACTGAAAAATTTGCTAAATTTTATGCTAGATTGAGTGTGGTGGTGAATGCTTGCAGCAACCTTGGTGATGCAATTCCTGAACACAGAATAGTGAAAAAGATTTTGAGATCTCTGCCTATGATGTATCACGCCAAGAAGACAGCGATTGAAGAGTGTAAGAATTTGAACAATTATAAACTTACTGAGTTAATTGGTTCTCTTACCACTTATGAGATGGAATTTCCAGAAATAAAGATAAGCAAGGGCATTGCTCTAAATACAGTGAAAGAAGATGGGAGTGACAGTGTGTCAAAAGACAAAATGGATTATGCTTTGCTTACAAAAAAATTTCGTAAGTTTTTAAAATCTAAGAATTCAAGACCTGGTGAACAAAGAGGAAATTCAAGTTCAAGTACAAGAGGGAGTCGTCCTCATGAGTTTCCTAAAGACATTTACTTAAATGCTGAAAATGGAAATAAGGCAGCACCTTAGTAAATCCACCACTGACTGGGTTATAATTTTTTTATGAGCTGGGAAAAAAAAAAAAAAAAGCAACCTAGGCTATATGGTCCGTCCCTAATTGACAGGATGTTAAGTCTGGGAAAAAGAGCTGGTGATACGAGAGGCTTAGGTTTTGAAAATGAAAGGTCTAAGCAAGAGGTCAAAGATGTGAAATTCATCAAAGAATCTTCTTCTACTAAAGTGAAGGTTAGCCCAAAGAAATTTATACTAATCAGTCATTTTTGTGGAGTTTTTGGTAATATACGGCCTAGATGCAATATGTTTAGAAAGAAGAAGAGGTCAACTTACTGCTATTCTCCAAGAAATTTTAATCTACTTCAAGGAACCAAACTAGTGTGGAAAAAAAAGGAGGAAAAATGCTTGGTGACCTTAATTGCTTTATCTGCTAGAAAATCTGATACATGGTATTTCGACAGTGGTTGTTCAAGACATATGTCTGGTGATAAATGTTGGTTCACAAATCTGAATACAGAGTGTGTGGAAGGCTCCGTGACATTTGGAGATGGAAGTAAAGGTAAAATTTTAGGTAAAGGAGATGTTGAGACACTTGGCTTACCATTCTTAAAAAATGTCATGTTGGTGGAAAATTTGCAGGCAAATTTGATAAGCATCAGTCAGCTTTGTGATGATGGTAGCAGTGTGTGGTTTGATAAAGATCAATGCTATATTGCTGATTTGCAAGGAAAGAAGGTTATGAGTGGCATGAGATCCAAAGATAATTGCTATTGTATTCAGGTGAATGAGAACAAAAGTCTTGTGTGCAATCAAGCTACTGATGACGTGATGGAACTGTGGCATAGAAGACTTGGTCATATCAACTTTCGTGATCTCTTGAAGTTGTCCAAGAATGAGTGTGTTAGAGGTCTGCCAAAGCTAAGTGGTAAGTCTGCAGGAGTGTGTGGTGCGTGCCAATTAGGTAAGCAAGTCAAGAGTGCTCACAAAAGCATATCCTACATATCAACAACCCAGCCATTAGATCTGCTGCATATGGATTTAGTTGGTCCCGTTCAGATTGAGAGCATAGGTGGAAAAAAGTATATGTTGGTGTTGGTGGATGACTTTACTCAGTTTACTTGGGTTGATTTTCTTCGTGAAAAATCTGATGCATTCAAGGGTTTTCGTGGCCTATGCAACAAAATTCAGATCGAGAAAAACGCTTCACATGTTACTGTCATGAGACTTCAAACAGACCATGGAACGGAGTTTGAAAATGTAAGCTTTGCTGAATATTGTGAAGAGAAAGGAATAAAGCACGAATTTTCAGCACCTATTACAACTCAACATAATGGGGTGGATGAGAGGAAGAATCGCACCTTGCTTGAAATGGGACGTGTGATCTTGACAAGTGCTAACACAGCAAAGAAATTTTGGGCAGAAGCTATTAGCACAGCATGTTATACAGCAAATCGTGTATATCTTAGATCGGGCACAACTTCAACTCCTTATGAGCTTTGGAAAGGGAGAAAACCTAACATAAAGCACATGAGGATTTTTGGGAGCGTCTGCTACATTTATAGAGATAGAGAAAACCTAGCAAAGTTTGATACAAGAAGTGATGCTGGCATCTTTTTGGGTTATTCTCTCACTAGCAGGGCTTATAGGGTGTTTAACAAGAGGACATGTACAGTAATGGAATCAATTAATGTTGTTGTCAATGATACTTATATGTCATTTGGTTCTTGTGCAGCTGATGATGAGGATATTATTCCAGCAGCTCCTAGGTAAGAAGAAAAGGACAAGGTGGCTAACATATTAATGATGAAGTGCATGTAGAAGAAGATATGTTTTCACCTCCTCTTAGATGTGGTGCTCGGCAAGTCCAAAAAGACCACACACCATCTGATATTATTGGAGATTTAAATGATCAAAGAAAGACAAGAAGCCAAGTTGTTGCAGAGGTAACTCATCTATTCTATGTTTCCAAATTGGAACCAAAAATTTCAAAAGCACTTCTTGACCATGATTGGATCATGGCTATGCAAGAGGAGTTAGACCAATTCACTAGAAATGATGTGTGGTACTTAGTTCCATGTCCCAAGGACTCGAATGTGATAGGTACAAAATGAGTTTTCAGAAACAAAATTGATGAAAATGGTGTTATTACAAGAAATAGAGCAAGGTTGGTTGCACAGGGATATACCCAAGTTGAAGGGTTGGATTTCGATGAAACTTTCGCTCCTGTGGCAAGGCTTGAATCAATTAGATTGCTCTTAGCTATAGCTTGTCATCTGAAGTTTAAACTATACCAGATGGATGTGAAAAGTGCGTTCCTAAATGGGGTTNAGAAGCATGATTAGAAGCCTCTTATATTTAACAGCCAGTCGACCTAACATCTCATTCAGTGTTGGTGTGTGCGCTCGCTTTCAGGAAAATCCAAAGGAGTCGCACTTGAATGTAGTTAAGAGGATCATCAGATATGTAAGTGGTACTCCAACTTTAGGTATATATTATTCATTTGACTCAAATTCTGAAATTGCAGGTTACATCGATGTGGATTGGGCTGGAAACGTTGATGATAGGAAGAGCACATTTGGGGGGTGCTTTTATGTAGGTAATAATCTTGTGTCTGGGCATAGCAAAAAGCAAGCTTGTGTTTCCTTGTCTACAGCCGAAGTGGAATACATCGCTGCCGGAAGTTGTTGCACACAATTACTATGGATGAAGCAAATGATGAGTGACTACAACATTCAGCAAGTACTTCAACTCTTTTTTTGTGATAATCTGAGTGCAATAAATATTTCCAAATATCCGGTTCAACACACACGAACAAAACACATAGATATTATGAATCGTTTTATTCGTGAATTGGTTGAAGAAAAGGTGGTAAGTCTTGAGTTTGTTTGCACAGAAAAACAATTGGCTGATTTGTTTACAAAACCATTAGACACTGTTCGTTTTGAAGAAGTCTCTTGGTATTTGTTCCATTGAAAGAACTCCCTCAAATTTTATTTATTTATTTATTTTTTATTTTCTGCATTCACATTTCATTGTTGTATGCCCATGTCAAATAGGTTTATTAGTTTTTGTTATTATTATTATTATTATTTGTTTTCTTTTTGTAGCTTTGTAGTACATCATTGCACCGCATTTTCAATCCCATTGTCATAAGCTTGTGTTGCTTTGATCTGAGATTGGGTTTTCTTGTCAAAACGAGGGACTAATTGTGAGACACATGCTCTTAGTTGATAGACATTTTTCTATGTTAGTCTCTTGCATTAATCCTTGCTTAGCCAAAATTCTCACAGCCTTTCCTTGGTTATTGCACACGCACACCAATATGAGCTATATGAATGCCTATGTTGCAAGATTTCAATTTAAACAACAATGATAGATATCTTTGGAGCTTGACTCAGGTTATCCCAAAGTAGCCGGACCTCTTACCTAACCAGTGTCGAGGGTCGCGTCGAATACGGGATGGCTTGGTCCATATTTAAAATAAAAAAATAAAAAAATAGTGTCACAACTTTGAAGCCTTTTGACTCGAGTTGCCAAGCCCATGGAGTATCCTTGATATACTTAGTGCCCTGAAGTCCTCTAGCTTGGGAGCATCTGGCCTAAGACTTGTTACAAGTCACTAGAAAGCTTAATAAAGTTGTGGACTGTGCTCCATAAAAAAAATATACAGCACAATTGTGAATTTATTGAATAAAATTTGTATGCATTGTCATTCCTATCTCTCTATTGGTTCACTTTTCATACCAAGGACCCCTGTGCACTTTTGCTAGCCTTGATTATATGGTGTTGCCTAACATGCAGAGATATTTAACAACACTTGATGCTGTGGGTTCTCCTTGTTACTCTTTAATTTTGACTTAATATCTCCTTACAAGCTTTGCTTAGAAATCTCATTTGTGACACTGGTTTGCAAAATTCATCTTGTGTGCCTTCTTGCTCATTCATCATTACATGTGTCTTTTCATACATTCATGGGAGATTTCATAATTTGGAACTTTTGCCTACATTGTTCTTCCTGGGAGTGGTTGTTTGATGTGCAAGTAGTTATTTCTTTGAGGCGGAGTTTGCCATTACCTATCCAAAAAAGGGGGAGTAAACATTCTGAGTTTTATTTTTTACATATTGTATTTTCAACCATACATACTTTTCACTGCTTATTTTTGGTTTAGTGGTGCAGAATTTAGGTTACCTTCTCTATTGCAAGTGGTCATGTTTGAGGAATTATTTTCACTCACTTGTACTTGGTTTAGGGGGAGATTGTTAGGACCAATTTTTGGTATATTGGCAATTTCTGGTTACAAAAACATAGAGTAGGTCTTTGAGTGTAACCTACAGTTTTCAAGTAACGTCCTGTTATCCTGGTTCAATGTGGCTCAGAGACAATGCCAAGGTATGTTTTGAATCCATGCATTCATATTTGCATATTTGCAAGATCATCAAAAGTGGTTGTTAGATGTATAAGACTGATATATGATTTCAGCCTTACATAATCCAGCGCAGACATCAATGAGCTTTTAACGATGGTTTTTATATTCTTTAGTTTGGTGCTTATTTAAGCAAAAGGGCTCTTTTGTCTTTATGGCTGGGTTTTTAATTAAGTGGCTTTATTTATTTTAAAGAAATAATTTATTTGTTAAAAAGCTCATTTTTGCTAAAAGCATTTTTTGGTCTCTAACCTAGTTTTAAGCGTGTAATACAAAAAAAGAACTTAGCCGTTTTTGCTTTGTGTCTCTGCAACATTGAAAAGAAAAAGATCGACAAAATATTTGCAGAGAGGTTTTTTGAGAGTTTATATTGAAAACTCATGTGGCTATTCCTTCTTAGCCTCCATGAGTGATTAAATCATCATCTTTTCATATATGTGTGAGTTCATGAGCATTATGCATGTTGGTGATCAGCAATCGTGCCTTGAGGTGTGAGCAGCCGAGACCAGAGTTGTGCCATCTCTTGTTGACGAAGGAAGACAAGATCGCTGGTTGGGTTGAGTAGCAAAGGCAAGTAGGCAAGTCTGCCTTGTGAGCGTTAGTCTTGTGAGTTGAGACTTGTAAGACCTTTTTGTATTCTTTCTCATAGTGATTTGTTCTCCGGCATAGTGCCAGCAGTTGTTTTCCTCATCTTGAGGTTTTTTACTGCGTCAACATATTGTGTGTCCCATGTGCAATTGTTTGCGTTTTTATTTGAATTTATTCTGCCGCGTATTCTGGAATTTTTGCTTACAGGATTGTTACAATATTTCAATCCTGCTGTGGTGTTTGAGTATTAAGAAATAGATCAGTTGGCCATTCTAGGGAATTTCAATTGGTATCAGAGCGGGTCACTAGACGTGCTTAGTGAGATCGTTGGGCTGTGCTAGAATGGATCGTGCATGTGGGTCTGTGACTTATCCTCCGTTTCTTGATGAGAATACTAATTATGGGGCTTGGAAAGCCAAGATGAAATCTTTTCTGTGGGCTCAAGGTATGAAGATGTGAACAACCATTGAGAACGGTTGGGAACCTCCAACAAAAGAAATTAAAGGGCGTGAAAAAGAGGTTGAAGGTGAAGGCCAGTCAACAACAAAGGTTGTAATTAAGTCAAACACATAGTGGACTGATGAAGAAAATGATATGAGTGCCTACAATAAAAAAAGGTCTTAACTCCATCTTCACTGCAATATCAGCTGAAAAATTTGAGTTTATATGTCATTGCAGTTCATTGCTCATTGATATGTGGCCCCGGCATTTTTCAGGCCGAAGGGCATCACCACATACTCAAAAGTTCCAATGGATCTGGGGCACCTGAAGGCTGTCTTGTGGACATCCTCCTTAGCTATAAAAATTTGGTTATAGCCAGAGTGCCCATCCATGAATGATAAAATTTCATGCTTGTCCTCCCCATCGACCAAGAGGTCAACCATGGGCATGAGATATTCATCTTTAGGAGTTGCAAGATTAAGATTGCGAAAATCAACACATATTCTTATTGGTCCCCTTTTTTTCTTTACAAGTAGAATATTTGAAAGCCATTCTACATATCTAGCTGGCCTAATAAATTTGGCTTTCACAAGCCTTACAATTTCTTCCTTAACCTGTAACTTTACTTCTTCCGACATTCGGCTGGGCGGCTGCTTAAAGGGCTTGAAATCTTCCACCATTGGTAGGCTATGCTCGACCAAGTCACGACTCAATCCGGGCATCTCGGTGTAATTCCAAGCGAAGCAATCCTTGAACTCTCTCAAAAGCTCTTCCATCTTGGCCCGAAGTTCTAGCTCCATTAGACCACTGATGTGGATCGGTCAATGGTTGTCTTCCGTCCCCAAGTTGATTTCTAACAAAGGGTCTTGGACTTCCGCTGTTGAATCATCCACCTCGCTTGGCATCAACTCTACTTCTTCGAGCACAAGTGCATCATCCTCCGGACCTTCATGAAGAAATTCCACTAAGTTGGCGGTAGACCCATGCTCGGCCGCTCTTTCGGCCCAAAAACAGTATAGCCGTCTCAAAGTGTCTTCCACTGCGGCCCTCTTCTCTTCCTCTGTGTTTGTATTACTCATTGAGGGAGAAAAAATCAACTATAGTGGGGCGCTCCCCATCTGCTTGGGCATCATGTGCCCCCAAGTCTATCAACTTTTGGGCCGAGACTCCCATAGGTCGGCCGTTCCTATCTGACCCCGTAAAATAAAGAGCCCAATGTCATCCTCATAAAACTTTGCCTCTTCCGCATTAGCGGAGGCCATGAAGGGCCTTGCATCGGCCTGAGTCTCTACACTTCCATCATCGTGCCAAAATTGTAAAAATTGATGAAGTGAAGAGGGCACACACATGCTTCCATGGATCCAATCTCGGCCCAACAAAGCATTGAAATGGGCCGTTGTCTCCACCACAAAGAAGGTAGTCATCCTAACTTTTTGCCCTACTCTAACTTGGAGTGGGATAATCCCCTTTGAAGTCGTGGTGTCTCCCACGAACCCACTAACCGTTGTCTCGGTCGAAATCAACTCATTTGAACCTTTCTTTAACTTCCTCATGATTGCGGCTGGTAGGATATTGACCGTAGCCCCCGTATCTACAAGGACTTTCCTCACTGGAACTCCATCGAAATGAGCTCCCACATACAAGGGCTTAAGGTGGGAGCATATTTTCTTGATGGGCATCTCATAGCACACCTTCTCGGGCAACTTTTCCTCCTTTTTGGGCACCATGATGCAAGGTTGGGCATTCCCTTCCTTCGGAATTTCTCGGGCCACCTCAATTTCTTTGGCCCCTTCCATTTGGACCATGGACTCAACCTCATCGAACACATCTCCATCCATAAAATTAGGTTGATCCGGCCGAGCTTCGAAAAATAGTGGGAGTGTAACAACCATGGCATTTACCTCGTCAAGTCTCCAAACTTTACTTTGACCTTGCCCACTTTTAGTTCATTCTCAAACTTGGGCATCTCTTCATTGTGCTCTTTCTCTAAATGCTCCATAGCTTCCTCCGATAGATCTTCTACGTATTCGTCGTCAGCATACTCCTCATCCTCCCCATAAAGCTCTTCGTCTTTGGCCGCCGAACCTTTGAGATTTTCCAATGGCTCTTTAGCTTCTTCCTCAACCATGTGTGACAGGACCCGACCCAATTTCCGCTTTGGAATTCGAGCCAAGTCCGGTGCGTGTAACAGATCTTAGACAAAAGACCTTTTTGCCCTTCTTGCTTCAAATTTTCTTTAAAATTCCCTTAGACTTCTGCCGAAATTTTGGCAGAGTCTCCCCTGTATTTTGACCAATCCCAAAATTTTCCACCTGTTAAACAATCAGTACATCTATCCCAACAGCCAGAATATCGCAAGTAACAGATCTCAACTCCATTTTTCCACTAATACTAGATATCAGAGCATACTCTAAAGTTTTTAAGGTTTCAAGGATTTTCTACAAAACTCTACCTTGGCGCGGAGGCTATGATTGGCCCAGTAGTGGATCCCGCGTACTTCTATGACTTGGGGGTGAAAACAGTTTGAAGATGTGAGTGGACCAAACATGAGAATTTTTGAAAACAGTTTAACAATCATAATAACCCCCACTATAAAAAAAAAAAATTGTTAAATAAGCTGAATACGTACTCTTCATTTAAAGCATACTAAACTCAAGCATTCTATGTAAATCATATTCAAGCTCAATAAATTTTATTCACAAGCACTGAAATCAAAGCTTGTATAAAACACTGAAACCAAACTTGTATAAAAGTACTGTACTCAAACCTTGTATAACTGAACAAAACTATATAAATGTATCAATGCCTGAAAAATCAGAGAAGATAGTATGAAATAGCTGAAAGTCATAGCTGTATAAAAGAGCTTAAAATTCTTTAAAATTACCACCTAATTGTACCCTTGTCTTATCCGTCAATTCCCTGGCAGGTCTCGGGCGTCACGCAGGCTACCCGAGCCGCAAACTGGCGAAATCAGGGGACTATGATCAGCCTGTCCCGCCGGCAGATTCCTCGATGACACCAAGTCCGCTCGAGTCGCTCTGGCAGGATACAGGGGACCGTAGTCAGCCTGATCCGCAATCCTGGCAGGTCTCGGGGACATAAAGTCAGCCGAGCCGCAATCCTGGGAGGTCTCGGGACACCAAGTCTGCCGAGCCGCAAATCCTGGCACTCACGGTCCGAGCGTCCCCGAAACTTGTGAGGCAAAGTCAAGTGCACTGACATAAACTGAAATCGGACTGGATGTCCGTAGACATCGGTCCAACTCTGGGTAATCACCAAAAAATAAATGGGTACGAGGTGGTTTTAAAATAAATTCCTTAGAAAAAAATCTGAATAATAACTGAAATCTCAAGTTGTGCTGCTATTTCTTCTGTCATAAGCCTCAAAATCTGTTTTCTATAACTCTTAAGCATGTAAAAGTAAGCAGCACACAACTTATAGAACTATTTATGTATTAATCATGCTCGGAAACACAATAAAGCTTACTCAAGATCAAATAAGGAATTTAGTCAAGTAAACTCGTTTATAAAACTCTTTTATATAAAATCAATATAAAATCACTTATAAAATCTTATTTATGGAAAACCTCTATATAACTCATTTATATAAAATATTTCATGAAAGAAAGTCCACTCACAGATGGTCCGAGCTACTTTGACCCTTCGAAGGTCTCTTTTGCAATCCTGTCGGGCTCCTGGTGCCTGATTACCCATAAAGATTAAATTAATAGACTGCTGACTAAAAAGAATTTCAACTAAACCCCCTGCCCCCGTCTCCTAGAAATACGTGCATCTTCTTCCAAGTTACTCTTATGCCCTCGTTAGCCCTTTCAGACACTTGGACCAGTTTTGGGAAGGTCCGACGCTCAACTAAGTGATAAACTGCCTGATCGGCCGACCCATGACCCCGTGGGTCCACGACCTCCGATGGCCAATCTGGGCTTCCCTGAAGGTTCCTTACAGAGAGGGAACCATGTTCTGCGAGTTTGGTCCAAAACGGACGGTCGGATTGGCCAAACTCGCATTATCTCTTAAAATCCAAACCCTAGACCCAGGGTTCGCGATTCCGGAGTATCTGGGGCTCCGATTCGCAATCTGTCAAATCCTACACAATCCTGACATCATGTAGACCGACATATCCGAAATTCAGCTCGATCCGATTACTTAACGACACTGCACCCACGGATCGCGCGATATGGAAAATTCGTTCGGGGCTCAAACGGACTCCAAATCTAGATCCGTGAAATCCCACACGCTCGTGACGACACGCGGGTCACAAAACTGCATAGAATTACATCACTACCCTCGCCCACGCGCTCCAGCACGCGCGGGCAGCTTTGGGTGTCCAAAGCGATTTCGGGTGGCCAAGAAAATCTCAGAACCAAGACTCCAAACTCCTACCCTAGGTAAAACACCTCATTTGGAGTCACTTTTGTTCTTGGACCACCCCCAAAAAGTGGCCGGAAATGGCCGATCACGGCGGCCGAAGTTCGGCCGAATTTTCAAGTTGAAAATCGAGTGATCTAGAGATGAAATCGATCAAAGCCCAGCCAACCATCAGTTAGAGCATGAAAAATAGGTGAAAATCCATACCTCACTCGAAAGATTTGGTGGCGAAACGAGAGAGAAATTCAAACTAGAAGCTTGAACTCGACAGTCGGCAAGAATGGCCGATTTCGGCCAGAATCCGGCGTGCCCGTGGCTGGGGTTGGTCGGGAAAGGTCGGCGGGCGAGCGGCGGTCCGATTGGTACTGGTGCCGGAGATCGGTTCGCTGGGTGGCGGCTGCTAGGGCGGCTGGAAGGGGAGGAGGTCGCGGGGCTGTGCAATCGGGAGAGAGGAGAGAGAAATGACGGGGGAGAGGAGAGAGAAGGGATAAAAATCTGACTTTTTCCCAAATTACCATTCTGCCCTTCGCGATATTTTGATCGTATTTTCTTCGTTAGAACTCCGATTCGGGTCTACTCCATGTCTACGGACTCGTTTCGCCGTGCTCTACGCAACGGCGCAAACGGAATTCTCAAATTCTTTTCCGATCAAAAAGTCAAATTTTCCCCCCATTAAAATATGCGAGGGCAAAATCGTCTTTTGGCTAGAAGATATTTTCCTTACTTTTTAGATATTTTCTTTCTTTTTAGATATTTTGTTTTGGGTTCTTACAATGTGCTCGGCCTCTTCTTCTATCAATTAGTTTCAGCGTCGACCATGACTTGGTCTTCTTCCGCCCTAGGCTCGCTTACTATCTTATAGGGCTCATCCCCAGCTTCTTGGACCAAGTTTTGGTCATTTTCTTCTTTACTCTCAACCTTGGTGGGCTGAGCCACTTTGGTCTCGGCCGGGGGGGCCTTGGCGACCGGAGGCTTGACTTTCGGTGGAGCCGCCCTTGCCTTTTGGACCTTAAAAGGTTTATCTCCTCTCTTCTTGATCAGCTCACTAACTTCCACTTTAGAGTTATTTGCCTCAAAAGCCCCAGTTAAATGGGCCTCTAACTCCGAGATTGGCTCTTCTGGGGCCGTTACCACGACTCGGACATTCACTCATTCCCGACATATTTTCATCTCTTCGGCCGCGGCTGCCTCCAAGAAAGCTACAACATCAGCTTTGGCCAACTCTAACTCCTCCAATCGAAGCTTCTCTCGAAGCTCGACTAATCGGTCAAGTTGAGCTTGCCTCTTGTCCGCCTATTCTAACTCCACCTTGCAAGTAATGGCATATTGCCTTTGAGCTCTTCTCGTTTGAGTTTTGCTCATGGATACCGGTGGGAGTTTTAGGCGTCTGCTTCTATACCATTAGCCCACCTTTGTATTTGGCACCTTGAAAGTTGGGACACCACTACCGTCCGCGGGGCGAGGTCTTGACACATAGGCCACATCTCGGCTTTTGCCTTCTCCCACCGGAATCCACATGCTTCGATTTTGTTTTGAGTCTGGCGAATCAATGTCTTCATACCTTAGAGGGGGCATGTTTATTTCTCTTCTTCGGCTGATATCTCGGCCTCTCGTACCTATCTTGGTACTCATGCAATGGCCGTTTGTTCGGCCTTACTTCCATCCCGCCCTTTGGGCTATGTGGGCCGTAATTCTCGGCTGGGCTTGTTACCATATTCCTCTCAAAGCTCCTAGATCTGCCCACTTGGACTTGATCTTTGGTTTGCTCCTTAATCAGCCCCTTGGTAGGTTCCTTGGTTGACTCCTTGGGCTTTGGTGGAACCACTTCGAGAGTCACCTCACATTGGCATCGACTACATAACACAATGGCCTTTGGAGGTTCTTCCTTGGCCGTAACTTTTGTCTCGAGAACCTTGGTCACCTTAGGATACATTTTGGCCTTGCCCTTTGCCTTAGGGTCCCCCGGAATCTCCCTTGCCCTTCTTTCTGCTGCAGCTTTTACCGAGCCACCCAAGTCCAACCTTGGCCTAGGTTGGTCTGGCCTTGGGAAATTAGCATTCACCATGTTGACTTGAGCATTTGGGAAAGGATTCTGGTCGACGCCCATTGTAGCTTTCTCCGAAAATTTCAAGATCTTCCAATCAATGAGATCCTGCAAGGCATTCCGAAAAACCAAACAATTGTTAGTCGTATGAGACCACACATTGTGAAACTTGCAATAAGTTTTATTTCTAAGTTCATTAGCCGACGGAACATCATGATCATTAGACAATTTTATGATCTTTTCTTTCAAAAGTTGGTTGAAAATTTGTTCGGCTTTAGAAATATCACACGTGTTGGACTTTGTTATGGCCGCCTTTTGGGAGGTTCCACTAAACTTGGACATTCGGGCCGTTGTCAGCCTTTGATCCTTAGAGGCTTTAGACAAAGCCTTGCACACATATGGCCCTTTGGCCACAATCTCGGCCAAGTTTACCCCGGCCGACTCTTCTTCCTCTAAATAAACTTCATCGCCTCTTTCTTCTGAGTCTATATCTTCAATGTCCACTGCGTGAACCACCGTAGTCCTAGACCCGGAAGGTTTGGTTGAATCCCTATAAAATGTCGGCCGAGGTGCCGACCACCCTTTTTGTTGCTCCTCCTTTAGAAGAGCTTCGTATCGGTCAACCCGAAGTAAGAGATCATAAATATCGTGAAACTCAATTCCTTCGAATTTCTTTCAGAGGTCAAGCAACAATCCTCCTTAGGCCAATTTTGCAAACTCATGCTCTGGCATATTGACCGTGCACCTAGCACTTGCTTCTCTAAATCGCTCTAAATATTCTTGGACCACTCAGTTGTCTTCTGGCTTATCTTCGCCAAGTCGGCCATTGAGACTTTCGGCTTCGGTCGATAGAATTGCTCGTGGAAGACTTGCTCTATAACTTGCCAATTCGGGACAGAATTCTGCGGAAGCTTAACATACCATGAGAAATCTGCCCCCATAAGGGTACTCGGAAATAGCCTTAGTTTCAAGGCCTCGCGATGCCCAATCTCCGTACATTGGGCCGTGAATCGGCCAATGTGTTCAACGGTCGATTGGAGCCCATCTCCCGAGAATAGTGCAAAATTCGAAACCTTGAAGCCCCTCGGAAATTCCTCTTGATCAAAATGCTCCGGATATGGCCTCCGGTAGACTAGCCTACCAATCCTCCTAGCATGGGGCACCATATCTTGAATCATTTGTTCGACCGCACCTCGGTTGATTGCTTGATTCCCTAGCAACGGGTTGTTAGCATTCCCGCTGGGATTATTCCATCCACCTACTCTGGTGAATTGGTTGATATGAGGCCCAGCAAAATTAGCTCCAGCTCATTGGTGAGCTTGTGGGGGGAATTGATTATATGGCGGGAACACTTGGAATTGGTTGACCACCGCATACGGATTGTTGCCCATCAGCGAAACATTAATCACTGGGGCTGGGTTGCCCCCAGCTGGTGGATTAGGTTGGGGCGGATTTACTCCAAAACCATTTGGCTGGGCCTCCACTTGTGTCCTGGTTGCTGGTGCTCTATTAAGCGCCCCTTGGTTCCCATTTTGGCCATTTTGTTGGCCTAACCATTGATCAAACCTCTCATTGATTTGAGCATTTTGAGTGGCCATCGTCTGTGCCATTGTCTCCATGACACGAATGACTTGCTGGAGTTCCAATGAAGTGGCCTGATTCGGCCTCAAGACTGGTCCCCCGACCACTTCCGTAATATCTTCAGAACATTTTGCTCTTGTTGAGCAGTCGGAACATTTTGTGGCTGAGTATTCGTAGGGAGCGAACCAGCCATGCTTGTCTCTGATTCCGACTGAAGTCTAGATTCTTCAAATTCTTGATCTCTTCTAGGATTCCTTCTAGTGTTTACGACCATACAAAACCTAGTGGTCCCACCGGGCGTGCCAAATTATGTTTCCCTCTTTTCAGCCGGGGCGGCCGATGGAAGGAACTTTTGGTCCTTCTTCTTTTTTGAGTGCGGGGCGTGCCACCACCAAGTGTAAGAACCCAAAACAAAATATCTAAAAAGTAAAGAAAATATCTTTTAGCAAAAAGACGATATTGCCCTCGCATTTTTTTTAAGGGGGAAAATTTGACTTTTTGATCAAAAATGAATTCGGGAATTTCGTTTGCACCGTTGCGTAGAGCACGGCGAAACGAGTCCGTAGACACGGAGTAGACCCGAATCGGAGTTTTAACGAAGAAATTACGATCAAAACATTGCGAAGGGCAAAATGGTAAATTGGACAAAAATCAGATTTTTATCCCTGTTTCTCTCTCTCCCCCGCGTCATTTTCTCTCTCTCCTCCCGACTGCACCCCACCCGCGACCTCCTCCCCTTCCAGCCGACCTAGCCGCCACCACACCGCGACTCGATCTCCGGCACCGGTCCCGTTGGAACCGCAGCTCGCCAGCCGACATTTCCCGACCGACCCCAGCCCTGCGCACGCCGGATCTTGGCCGGAACCGGCCATTTTTGCCGACGGTGGTGTTCGAACTTTCAGTTCGAATATCTCTCTCAATTCTTCACCAAATCTTTCGAGTGAGGCACCAGAAGTCCGGCTAATCAGCAGGAGGGACCCTCGAGAGGTCCAGCTAGCTCGGACCAGCTGTGAGTGGACTTTTCTTTCTCAAAAAGATTTTATAATCATATTTTATATTTAATCTCGAATAAGTGACTTAGCATGAATTTTATTATGCAAATACTTTTATTTTTATGAGACTTAGCCAAGCAGCAGATTTATGGTTTTGAACCAGAAATAGTAGTTTTGTTCAGAATTATCAGAATTCAGAGGATATCAGATTTTATCAGAAACAGTGACTTCAGACCACCTTGTACCCATCTTACAGTTGGTGATTACCCAGAGTCGGACCGATGTCGACGGACATCCGGTCCGATTTCAGTTAGTCAGTGCACTTGACTTGCCTCACGAGTTCCGGGGACGCTCGGACCGTGAGTGCCAGGATTTGCGGCTCGGCAGACTTGGTGTCCCGAGACCTGCCAGGATTGCGGCTCGGCTGACTCTGTGTCCCCGAGACCTGCCAGGATTGCGGATCAGGCTGACTACGGTCCCCTGCATCCTGCCTGAGCGACTTGAGTGACTTGGTGTCACCGAGGACCTGCCGGCGGATCAGGCTGATCATAGTCCCCTGATTTCGCCAGTTCGCGGCTCGGGTGGACTGCGTGGCGCCCGAGACCTGCCAGGGAATTGACGGTTATCAGGGGTACAGTTAGGTGGCAGTTTTAAAGGATTTTTAAGTTTTTAATGCAGTTACGATTTCATGCATTCCTATCAATATTTTGATACTCCGTATATGTTACTCGAATATACTGTGTATATCATGTTAGCATTTATATAAATATGTTTATTTACGTTTAATGAAATGTCTCGAGTTGATTTTGAGCAGATTATAATTTTATATCCCTATGTTTTTCAAACGGGGGTTATTATGTTCTCAAATGTTTTCATAAGCATTATTTTTGTCCACTCACACTTTTAACTTGCTTTTCGCCCCCAGGCCTTAGAAGAACGAAGGAAACCGCCCGGGCCATCAGTTTAGCTCCCGCCCCACCACCAAGTATAGGATTTTGTTGTAACTCTTTGTAAATTTTGTAAATTTGTTTAGAAATGCTCTGATATCCTGTTGAACTTAAGGAACTGAGGTTGAAGTGTGGTTGTTGGTTTAGTCTGGCTGTTGGTAGGTTGTTTTGAGACTTTTTGACAGGTGGAAGACTTTGGGTATGGTCAAATTACAGGGGAGACTCTGCCGAATTTTCGGCAGAAGTCGGAAGAGAATTTAATTAAAGAAAGGGGTAAAAAGGTAATTTGTGCCCGACATTCACCAAGTGTCGGACACGCACAGGAGTCGGCTCGGTTTTCAAAGCGAAAATTGGGTCGGGTCCTGTCACCAAGCCCCGAATTTGGGCTTGAATGGAATGTGAGTAGATGGATGTGTTGCGTCCGAAATCTGACTTTAATCAAACGATTGTTCAGCTGAGCAAGAAACCTCCTCATGGCCTAGGTTCTTTCACTACCTCGGGGTCAAGGGTTTATGTGAGTGACCAAATGATGTGGAGTGGGTAGAGATGTAGATGGAAGGTGAAATGTAACGAAAAGGAGAACAAGTGCGTACATTAAATGTGCTTAAACTTAAATATAATTTGAAGACAAATGCGTAAAAGTAAAGTGCGAAAGATAGATAACATAAAGGCGAGAATTAAAGTGCGATAAAATGAATCAAAGCGATAAATAAAACAAGAACGAAATGAAAGCGATAAGAACGATAAAGTAAAGAACTTGAAATTAAACTTAATTGAGGTGCGATAACAATGAAAAGTAAAGCAATTTAAATAAACTTGAATTTAAATGACGAGAAAATATAAATTGAATGAGAATTCAAACTTACACTAAGAAAAGGAAGAACTCGCTACATAAGTGCATGAAAAGTAAAATCCTAAGTCTAGGAAAAGAAAAGTGCAAGACAAAAAATAGGTTTGTCTGACTGATGTTGTGTCTGATGTCTTCGTCGAGCAAGGTTTATATAGGGCACTCGTCAGCCCATGGGCTGGCCATTGAATGGCCAAAGGTCAACTCTTTTAAAACTTCTTTCCTTCCAAGGCCCCTATAAATCCGTAGGATTGCATTGATTGAGATATTCTAACATGCTTGATTCTTCCTTGCTTCGGAACACTCGGAGTTACTATAAAAAAATGCCTTGATTTCTTTCCTTGTGAGGCCTCCGTCATGTGCACATAATCCTTCGAAAATCTGGGCTTGAATCAATGTCTTGGGCTAAGACTTTTGATCTCTTGGCATGACATGAGGGTGTCCTTTGAATTTCTGAAGCTCTAAAATTAGTCCGCAGAGGAACTTAATTCAATCTTTATTTTCATTTTTATATATATGTATATACAAATTAAAAATCCAAGCTGCTGGCCTAGCCACTATACATAAAAACATGCATGTCAAAATTCATGTTTGTTGCCGCTGACTTCAATAACCAAAAAGCCCACATTTGTAAGTGGCAATAATTCTAATATTCAAACCAATGCAACTCGGCCGCCACTTCTTCAAACTTCGGCCGCATGTTTATATTCACATTATTAGATCATGGAATCCGATTGTCAATATCCTAGTGTGAATCATTCCTTTTATATAATTATCCTGGTAAGATCTAAAGACTTTTTCTTTCAAGTCTTATCCACTACTCTGCGCAGAGATTTGACCAATCATATCTTGGAGTATTCTCTCTCCTTTACTGAGAGTAAAGATTCCTTGTTGTACATTCATTTGCTTCCATTGCTCTATTGAGAATCCTGATGAGCACCTTTAAGCTATGCTTAATTCAGCATGACCATATAGTGCCCTCAAAGATTAACAAGATAGCCACAAAACATCTATGATGCCTCAGGTCTAAGGATTAGTTTGCACCATTGCAATTTATGAGTTCCAACTTGACATGTGAGTAAAGACTTCCATGTTGTAACTCATGTGTTGGATCACGTTCAGTGTACTTGTTTTCTACAAGCATCTACACACATATCAATGTGTCTCCACACTTAATGACTTAAGACCTTGACATTCCCTACATATAGAGACGATATTGTGTGTACTAGTCTTTGCGGAATATTGACACCCAATCAATATTTCTATGACCAGGAACATATTTAGGATTTAGGGATGATGAGAAGTCTCCATGTATGCAATCTCATTACATAGCTCTCATATCCACTTGTGTATTCCTTGGACTATGGTTGTTCTACATGTTGAAAAATAATATAGGATGATTTAATGCATAAAACAACCTTTCTTGTCCATTGATAACAGAATATGTCTTTTATCAAAGATGTCCTTAATTCTAACTATTACATAATTAGTTGACTTTAAGGGCATATTTCTAATACTCTCCATCCACCACTCACCACTCACCCACCCACTCACCAGCCACATGGCATTTTTTGGCTGAGATGGACTCTATTGTTTAAATTATGGTTCATCATTGGGCCGGGCCACCCACGGCCCGCCCATTGTCTTTTTTTTTTTTTACCTTATATTGCCTTGCTTTATTTCCCTTCTAAACATTTAAGTAAATGTCTTGTCTTTTTACTTTAATTTACTTTTATATTACTCCATTTATTTAAGTTTACAATATAAATAAGGAAGTACCCTCCATTTGGATTCAATTAAAAATTCTAGAAAATCAAATTCCCAACAAATCAAAATATGAAAATCTTGTTTTAGTATAAGATACAGTTTATACCAATAGTGATACTTCAATAAGTCAATGTATGCTTTATACTAAAATCTCATAAAATCGTGTTTGCTTAATTTAAGATTTAAGGAATATAAATTGCTAAAAATATCATGGAAAACATTAGTATATCAAAAGTCTATTTTTCATACTTAGTCAAATTTTTTAGAGAAAATAGTTTTTCAAGTATAATATGTAGTAATCTATATTATTGTGCACCAAAAGCTACAAAAATGAAAACCTATATGAATGAGGTGTTCTCTGTGTGTGTGTGTGTGTGTGTGTGTGTGTGTGTGTGTGTGCGCTGTGTGTGTGTGTGTGTGCAAGAGATCCTAGGGTTGAAGGATGGGGGATGGTAGGGGTGGCATTTTAGACCGAAAAATTGAAAAACTGCAAAAATCAACCGACATTTAACCGCAATGGAACTGTAATTGAGGGAAAATGAACCGCATTGGCGGTATGAAGAACCAAACCGCATTTTTCAGTATTTGATTTTCACAACTTGTGGTTACCGCAAACCGCGACTATATTTTTAAAAAAATAAAAATTGCATTTTATTGTTTAATTGTAGCGTTGTATAACAAGACCACTTATCTTGTAAGTAATTAGTTTATTTATGCTTCTTCTTATAATAAAATGTACTAAACTTATGTTGTTTTATTTGTAGATAGCATTGGTGTTCAAACAACACAACAGGGTCCTTCAAATCCACTCACCACCACCAACACTTGAGTTTGTAACTTGAGTTTGTAACATTGGTGCATTGCATTTTCCTTTTAGTTTGTAACTTTAATTAACTTTGAGTTGGATTTTTCCTTTGAGTTGTAACTTTAATTCATTTTGCATTGCATTTTCCTTTTGGTTTGTAACTTTAAAGAATTTGGAATTTGAATGCTTGAGAAGTTGAGGTAGTGAATGCTTGAGAAGTTTAACTTTAATTGGAATGCGTGAAATTGTAACTTTAATTTTCTTTAGGTTGTGAATGCTTGAGAAGCTGAGGAGGTTGTGAATTTATATATGCTTAAGAAGTTGAGGTTGTCAATTTATTTCTTTAGGTTGTGAATTTATATTTTTGGGTTAAAATATGCTTGAACTCAAAAGGCTTCAAAACTAGGCCTAAAATGTGGAAGATTGAATTTTTATGACACAAAAAGAAGTTGCAGTTTTAAACCGCTAATTCACGGTAACCGACTCCTTTTTGCGATTTATCGCAATGCGGTAAACGGCAAAAAGGGTCAATTTGCGGTTTCAAAAATCATCATACCGCAAATAGTCGGTCGGTTTGCGATTTGGCCAAAAATTCGCAGTTACCGAACCGCAACCACCCTAGGGGATGGGGTCGTGAGGGTAACTGTGTTAATACTTTTTAAAATTTGTGGGTTTTTTTAATGTTTGTTTTAAATTTATAAATTGTACTTTATTATTTTTTTTGGGGTAAAAAGTCCAATTTGTCCATAAAATTAGAGCATGTGCCCTCCCCATGATTCAATTGAACGGAAAATTGAATGGTAGGACCGTTTTGATATCAAATGAAGAGTTGGGGGACGATTGAAATAAAAGTTTTAGTTTATAGACTAAAATGATATTGGAACAAAAGTTGAGGACCATTTCAGTCAAAAACTCAAAATAAAATTAAAAGGAAAAAAGAATTACTAATACTTACTAATCATAATATTGAACCATACAAAGACGAAATGAGTTATAAATAATGCAACCAATCAAACCCAAATAATGCAATGCAACAAAACTTTGAGTTGTCTAATTTAGTATTATCACTACAATTATTTTATTAATTGGAACCGACCGACAGACAGAAAGGAAAGAGATACCATTTTGGTAATTCCAAGAAAAAGTAAGGGCTATATATATAACACATGACGCATGAAATTAGCTGGCAGCATTACAACTGCAAGTAAAATTTGGTGTACTGCATGTTCTCTGCATCCATATCCACCATCAGTCTCTCTGCTTCACAACACAAACTCCAAGAAGAATGGAATTACAGAGAAAGTACTGCAGCAATCTTTTCTTTTTTCTTCTTCTTCTTCATTCATTCTTCTTCTCAGGATCTGTTGATGCTTACAAGAACTACACAGTAGGCGACTCTTTGGGTTGGTATGATAACCTCCAAAACCCCAAACTTAATTACCAGAAATGGGTTGCTGCCAAGAACTTCAGCTTGGGAGATTTTCTCAGTAAGCTTACCTAAACCCTACCCTTCAATTCATTTATTTGCTTGCATAATCACTTCCTCTCTCTCTCTAGCCTCCCTTTTTTTTTTTCTTTTCTTTTTTTACCTCCTCTTTATTTGCATAAAATAATATTAGTTTGGTGCTGGTTCATCTTGAATTGTGATATTATTAAATGGTGTTTATATGCAAAGAAATTCTATATTTTTATTTTGTAGGATTATTCAATTTTTGTAGGATTAATTGGTGTTTATATGCAAAGAAATTATTTATTTATTTTCTGAGTCATTCCCTGCTTTAATTAAATTAAATTTCAAAACTTCCAAGTCTGGAAATTAAAGAATTTGTGGTTTGCTACGTACAAAAATATTTTTTTTTTTTGTTGTTGTTATTTTCTTCTAGAAAAAAGAAAAAAAAAAGAATTTTGGCAATAAGAATTTGCATTAAAGATCAGATGTGTCTTTTCCAAGAAGAGCATCAATTTTAGTGAAAAAGGTAAAGCTAAATAAGACTCAAAGAGAGAAGCATTAAGAAAAGGACATCTTAGTTTGCTCCAATTACAATCAAGCGCATGGACTTTTCTGTGAAACCATGTGTTCTTCACGTGTAGTGTGGCCACCACCGACGCCAACTGATCACATGCAATAGACTCTGATAAAGAGTATTGTACAACACAACCACCGTTTTCTTGCTTTTAAATTATTCTACTTCAGTCAAGGTCCAAGGATAACTTTCGTACGTGTTACAATTAAATCCTTTCGTTAATTTTTGTTAATTTTTTCGTCTATTTGAGGGGTAAAATTATCAGTTTGTATTCTAATTATCCTTTCAAAACCAATGACCTTGTTGCGGAAAGACTAAATTGAAACGAGCGTGAGAGTTGGATGAGCAAAATAAAATTAGGGTAAGTTCAAAGACCATTGCTTTAAAATCCATGATAGAAATTTTTTTAAATAAATTTTGTGGAAATTAATTAGTAATATTTTTTTGGTAAATTAGTTGATAAAAATGCCTTATCTTTTGTTGTTTTTTAAGAGGAGTAGATAGTGGTTGGGAAAATGGATGGCAGTACATGATGAGTTGGGTTGGGTTTTTATATAATATAATATTTGGGTCAAATGTGAAGAGAAAAGGAAAACAAATGCATTGATTAACTAATAATTAAGTTAAGACCCTTAAGTTAAACAAACCCAAACTGGTGAGGCCAGTTGGATAGTTGATTAGGACAATGAAACCGTTTTTGTACAGAGGTTCGAATTTCTTTTTGTGAATTAAATTAATTTAGATTATTTTATCCCTTGTATAAAAAACAAAAAATTGGATTTCTGTGCTGATTATTTTTTATTTATGTTTATGTGCAGTTTTCAACACTGACACGAACCACTCGGTTGTGCAAACATATAACTTGACGACATACAAGCTGTGCGATTACGACGATGCTCAAGAAAACGACACGATCCAATGGTCGTCGGCAGACCCATCAAACACGGCCTCACATCCAGTCTCTGTGGAAGTGCCTTTGCTGAAAGAGGGCATGTCGTATTTCTTTTCAGGCGATTACGACGGCGAGCAATGCAAGAATGGCCAGCACTTTAAGATCAACGTCTCTCATGGCCAAGGCCTGCCCAAGAGCTTACAGGAACCGGCCGCACAGAATCAGTCCCCAGGTCCAGCAAGCGGACCCCAGTCTGGCAACGACGAGGATTCGGTCCCGGAGACAATCGTTCCTTCCAATTTCGATCACCCCCACGAGGACGACACAGAGGAGAAAAACCCATCTGGGTCGGTTGCTTTATCAATTTATGCGACGCAAGGAATGGTAGTTCCGTTTTTTATTTTATTAATGCGTTTTTATATATTTTGATTATTTTTTACATTTTCAAGTTATTTATTTATTTAAATTTTTTAAGTGATTAATTTTAAGTTTTTCTCTTCAAATAGGCTTTATACGGGTATTTATAATACCCATGTAAAAAATGGGTTTTTTTACTAAAAATCTATTTTAATTTGGTGTGTGTTCACTGTACGTGGTTTGTTTGCTTGTTTAGGCATTGGTTTATTGTATTGTAACAAGTTAATAAAAATAATTGAAGTGTTGGCATATGCGTTACTTCTTGTGGGTTCTTCTAGATTTGGAAAAGGCATTATTTTTGGGAAGCATTTCGTTTAACTCAAGGTGTATTATTACTACTTTTTTCAACACTTGGCACGTGCAATGTGTTTATAGATAATTATGGTTTTATAAATATAAAGTAAAGAGTTAATTATAGTTACGTTTATGAACACGTATCATGTGTTGAGTGTGTTGAGTGATGTATAAAGTGGTAAGCAAAAACATTTCTATTATGCTTGTGAATATTTTCTAGTTTTAGATGGAGAGAGAGGGAATAAGGATCGATGATTGGAAATGAGATCAATAATTATTTGTTGGGTACAGATGGTTTGCCAACCCATTACTAAATCGAAATACCTTTAACTTTATCCTCTTCCTTTCTCCTAAACTTAACCCTAACCTTCCCTTTGCTGTTCAAATTTTATTTCATTTTTCTAATGATTGGGTGTTGTCCAACCATATAGACAAGTAATTTCAATTTGCACGTAACACCATTGCCCTAGATTCATCTACGTCCCTCAAAACGAAATTGCTCCTCATTAGTAGCCCCATCCTATGACACGTATCACGTGTTGAATGGTGAATATTTTGGGTTAAAGTAGTAATAAAAAATATTTCTATTATGCTTATGAATCTTTTCTAGCTTTAGATGGAAAGAGAGAGAGAGGGAATAAGGACCGATGATTGGAAATGAGATCAATAATTATTTGTTGGGTACAGATGGCTTGCCAACCCATTATTAAATTGATATACCTTTAACTTTATCCTCTTCCTTTCTCCTAAACTTAACCCTAACCTTCATTTTGCCGTTCAAATTTTATTTCATTTTTCTAATGATTGGGTGTTGTCCAACCATATAGACAAGTAATTTCAATTTGCACGTAACACCATTGCCCTAGATTCATCTACGTCCCTCAAAACGAAATTGCTCCTCATTGTTAGCCCCATCCTCAGAAGAAAAAAAAAAAAAAAAAAAAAACTCCTCTAGCTGCACAAACCTTGAGGGGGGAGGAGGCAACTGCTCTTCCTCCTCCCTTCCTTTCTCCTTTGACGCACAAATTCCCCTCCTCACTCATACTTTTCCTTCTCTTGTCCTCTCATCTCCATCCCACCCCACCTCCCCTCCCTTCTTACACGCCCATCCCCTCACTTTCCATCTCCTTTATCTTTTTTATTTTTTATGTTTATTTTTTGATCTTTTTGTAGATTTAGGTTTCGGGTTTTTCATTTGCTTGGAGACGATGTGGTTGCCTTTGTTTGTTTGTAATAAGTGCATCCACTCTTTTTGAGTGTTGCTTGTTCATAGTCTGTAATTGTAATTTTTTGCTTGTGGGAGTTAAAAGATTGTAGGTTGTAGTTGTAGTTCTATGTGTGTTTGGGCCTAATTTGGCACACCCAATCCAAAAGATCAAAAGCCCATATCAATTTTGGATAGCCACCAGCGTTCCCTTATAATTGGGCCAAAATTACACACTCAGCCCAACACTGAAGGCCAATAAGGATGAGGCAAAATTAGACCCAGGTAGTATGGACTAGAATTGGTATCAAGGGCCCAAAGTCAGAAAGCCCAAACCCAAGTCAGATTCTTACCAAAGCCCAAATTTGTAGAAACAGAAAATAGTTTTTTTCAAAACTGCCAACTCTCCACCCAAAACTGAAGAATGGGCCTAAATACCACTTTAAAAAGTAAACGCACTCAGCCCTGGATTTCAGAGGAACTCTACCTAGCTTTGAAAAGTCAACAATTTCAACTGGGTTGATAAAGAGTTATATAGAGGCAGGTATAAAAGAATGACATCTCTGAAATCTCTGCCACCAGAAGATCAAATTCCCTTTTGTATATTCAGAAAAATTTCTGCTCCAAAGCAGGCACCATTTTCAAGAGATAAGCAGACTACGTTTTTGGGAGATAAGTGGGGTGCAGGGAGTTGTTCATATGGAAGATCAAACTAACCATCACAGTTTGAGCTCTTACAAAGAGCAGTTGAATTGAAAAAGGATTAGGCTTTCTTTCAAGAAAAACAGGGAAGTGACTGCCTTAGAAACTGATTGTTGATGGTCTTCTTGCCAGAAAAGAAAACTTCCCTTTTCTTTGACATTTGAAAACAAAAGATCTTGTTTTCTAGAAAATCTGCCACCCATTTTAAAGATTAAAAATATCCCACTTTAGCATTTTTTCTATAAATATGAGAGGAGGTGAAAAGATCGAAGGACACAACCAAAAAATCAATCAAAAACAAAAACTCAAAATGATCACTTGATCTCAAAAACCTTCAAAACACTGAAGCAGCCAAAAGCTCATTGAGCCACAAGAAAGAAGCCAGCTACAAATCAAAATTTCCAACTCTAGTTCATACTTAGAGAAATAAGTCATTCAAAACGAGATTTCTCTCGTTACAAATTTGGTTCAGCAAAAGCCAAATCAAGCAGAGTTCAGGTTTTTACAAATTTGAAAACCTCAACAAATTTATGGAGAGCCCTGATCAAGTAGAACAGGTACCACAATACAGTTCCAGCTCAGTAATCCTCAAGTCCAGCCACTTCTGCCCCTTTCAGACTGAAGAGGCCACAATTTTGCCCTTTCAAAAAGCCTTCAAGGGCTTGAAATAGATTAAAAGCTCTGCCAAACTCGAACGTTGGTATCGATTTACAGATGACACCTAGCAGTTGAAGTTGTTGACAGTCCAGTCCATCACAAACATATCCAATCCAGCTCGGATCAGAAGCATTTATCCAGGTAGAAATTGAAGTCCAACTCTCTTTTTGTCTTTTTAGAGTTGGTCTTCCTTTTTGAGTTTTATAAAAGGCAGTTCCGCCTGAAAACAGTTCACTTTCTTACTATTTATTCTGGCCAGAACTACCAATCTTGTACTGTGAAAAATTGTGAAGCCCTCACTAGTTTGAGGTAAGAACAAAACTTACTTGGGAGATATTCCTCACCCAAATTCACAATCGTTTGTTTAGAAATCAGTAACTTGAGGCGCAAGTTATCTATTTTTAAGAAGTCTGCTAGGATTTTTCATTGCTAGCAGTGCCACGCTCGCACACTAAAAAAGTTGACTTGTTGACCAATCAATGATTTTCAAGGCAATGGGGAACTTTGCCTACTATCATAGGAACAAACATAAAACGGGTGAACAATTTGGCATGCCCAGTAGGACTTCTCAGTATACATATTTCCTCTAGTATATGAATATTGGAAGTTCTAGCCAGAATCCACGTTGTGCTATGGAAAGAGACCAAGCAGCTCTCCGGGATGAATTGGAGTCAGAAGAAAGTGATGCTAGGCAATAAGCTCATGGTAGTACCAGGAGTAGACGTTCCAGGTCTGGCTCTAAAAGGCTAAACCAAATACAGGAGGCTGTGTTCCGTCAAGAGGCCACAGCACAAAGGAGTCAGGATACTCTAAACAACATGACAGCCATGATGCAATGGCAAGTTAACATGTAGTTCAGGAAGGAACGTGTGGCTGCTATGGCCAGAATTCCAAACCCAGATGTTGTGGTCCAGTAGCTAGACCTCCCTTATGGACCTTCACAAGGACTGGGATGGCCATACCAAGAGAACCCTCTCATTTCACAGATAGCTGGAATACCAGGGCATGGAGAAATCCAAGCTGGACAGAGGGGAGGAGCCCTTCTCGTCCAAGAGCATGAGGTTCCAATTCGGCCAGAAGGCCCTGCACCAGTCCAGGCCCCTCATAATCAGCTAGAACCTCCACCTATTCCACAACCTGTGGCCCCACGCGATCAACCCTTGGCACTTCTGCTTGAGGCACATGCTATGTTGCCTTACAGACCCAGAAGGATGGACCCCAATCCATTCCCTCCACCAGCAAGAGGCGGAGGGGGAATTAACCCATTTCCCAATAATGGTAAGAACAGTCTGGGGAAAAACTAGAGGAATCATCCAAATCTTGAAGAAGAGGAAGAACACATGGAGGAAGTTTTGCCCAGGCCATACAGAATGGAGCACAGGATTGACCACATCCAGCTAGAACAGGGGCGAAATTCGCATCCTATCAATGCTTTGAACAACATAGGGGCACTTCAAAGAATGATCAATAAGATGATGGAGCTTGAAGCTAGAAGAGGAGAAAGGCCCACCTACAGAAAGCCATATTCGGCTTACATTGATCCTACCTCTATCCCTGGGTTTTAAAGTACCAAACTTCACCTTGTTCAACGGAGAAGACCCCCATGCTTCATCGGTTGAACATATATGCAGATTTTCTATCCAGTGCATAGCCATAGAAAATAACCCTCAGTTAAAACTAAGGCTTTTTGGAAATTTTCTCTCTGGACAAGCCTTCACCTGCTATACCAGCTTACTTGCCAATTCTGTTCAAACCTGGGAACAGATGGAAAATGTCTTCCACGACTGCTATTTCAAAATCCAGCTAGAAGTCACCATCAGTGATCTTGCTGCCCTCAAACAGAGTGAAGATGAGCCTGCTCAAAACTTCATCACCAGGTTTAGAAAGCTCAAAATGAAATGCCGAATCCCTATGGAAGAAAGACACTTCATTCAGATGGCTCAAACCGCCCTTAAAATCTTTCTGAGGAAGAGATTTGACGGGATGCTATTTGGAGATTTGGCAGAACTGGCAGACAAAGCATCTAAATACGAGGAACTGCTTAGAGAAGAACAACAAAAGAGGAACTCTTCCAAAGGCACGTATTACAAAACCTCATCTTCTTCAGTACATCTAGTTGAGGTAGAATTAGAAGAAGACACAGAAGGCTCGGAAGAAAGAGAAATTGCAGTGGCAGAAATTGCAAAGTTGAAACATCCCATCAATTATAAAGCTCTTATAAAGCCACCAAAGGACCAGAAGCCACCACCGTTCACAGGAGGGTTTGTTCCAAACAAACCAACACATAACAAGGTCTATTCCTTCGACGTAACCAAGGTTGATGCTTTGTTTGATGAGATGTTGCTACAGAAGGTAATAGAGACGCCCCACAGGTTGCCCAAACCAGAGGAACTCAAGGGCAGACAATATTGCAGATGGCACAACTCTTGGAACCACTCCGCCAATAGTTGTGTTGTCTTCAGGGATGTCATACAAGAAGGAGTAATAGCAGGAAGGCTAAAACTTGTGGAGAAACCTCCCTCAGTAACAACAGATCCTTTTCCCCAACCTCAACTTAACATGGTCAACTTAAATTGGCAAGAACAGAGGAGAGGCAAACTAGCAACAGAAGTTAGCTCTAGCAGAGGCAGAAGACTCACAAGGGAGACTAATCAAAAGCCAAAGGCAACAGTCTCGGTTGGGTAGTGCTGTGCAGTAAGTGTGAAAATGAGTTAGAAGTAACTCTGGACAGGCAGAGTCAGTCCACACCTAGCGTTTTTGACAGGATTGGAACATCATACCAACAGAGCCCAGTTCCTGCTCCATCCAAAGACAGAGTCAGACAGAAGGACTATCTAAGGCCTGCTCAACGCAGCAGAAGAATAACAGAGCAGCGGAAGAAGGAAATACCAAGTAAGATGCCCGGAAATGACAAGCCCTTGCTAACTATCATAGAATGCAGATGGTATTCTGTTGGAAAAAGCGGTACCCCAACTTTGGAACTAAAGGCAATACTGCACTTTCCTCAAAAATAGGGATGGCACATAGGTATTCCCGGAGACCATTTCTGCCAGAAGAGGGAAAAGTCCAAAAGTAGCTCCTCAGGCAGAACAAACAATATATCAGCCACAAGAGCTGATAAAGACAGAATCTCCAGGTAGGCCTTCTATCCATCCACCCTCATCCTCAGTCAATCAGCTTGAACCTTCATAAGTACAAGGTGAATCCGAACCTATTCCAGTAGAAGGACAAGAAGACTAGACTGAAGAATATCAAGAGGAGCAGTTTGACTATGAACCATCTGCAAACGACCAGACTGGGCTCCTCGAAACAGGAGAACAAGAAGACTAGACAGAAGAGTATGGGGAAGAATAGATGGAATATGATGGAGAACTAGATGAAGAAACTGAGGCTTTTGGTGCAGAATTGGAGAGCCTGTTGCAGGGTGATCTAGGCATTGACATGGTGTTCATCTTGCTTGAAAAATTAAGGGCAGCAGAAGGACAAGAAAACACTATGGATGGAGACGGGCTCTCCCAGGAAAGTTTTGAATGCAGATTGGCAGGAGTAGAGGAGGCGCCAGAACAACAAACACTTATTGCCAAAACAAGTAGAACTGCCATGAAAGTAGCCACAAAACAGCTTTGTTTTTCCGAACCAACCAAAGAAATGGCCAATCATCTCAGACCTCTGTTCATAATAGCAAACTTTGGGGGTATTCCTATTCCCAAAGTGATGGTAGACGGAGGTGCAGCCATTAATCTTCTGCCTCACAGATTGCTGAGTAAGATGGGCAGAACAGAGAATGATCTAATTCCAATGCGTTTGACTGTCACTAACTTTGCTGGGGGCATCACTAAGACTCATGGAATCCTAGATGTGGACGTCATAGTTGGGACCAAGGAGCTGAAGATTGCATTTTTTGTGGTAGACGCCACTTCTACCACTTACAATGCATTGCTTGGCAGGGACTGGATCTACCAAAGCTTATGTGTTCCTTCCACTCTGCATCAGCAATTAGCCCTTTGGAATGAAGAAGGTTGCATGGAGATAGTAGAGGCCGATCCATGGCCATTTCTACCTTCTGCCATGTGTTTTGAGGCCAGGTATTATCATGATGATCTTGGTCCTTTCACTTTCTTTGGAGTCAACTAGAACGGCCGCCCCCATGGTGTCATAGCCCAAAGACTCATTGAAGATGGTCTAGCCAGTTCTCTAGAGGACTGGAATGAACCTTTTGTTATAAACCTCCAGAACTCTGATGTTTAGTCCCAATCAATAAGAAAAGGATCAAGCTGCAACAATCCGATCCATTACAAAAAGATTGTTGACATATTGGGAAGAAAGGAAGCTCTTCATATAGAATCTAGCCATCAATATGGCAGAATTCACCCATGAGAGCACTAAAGAATAGGAAGAGAGTTTATAGGAGGAAGTACTAGATTTTGCACCAGCAGCACTAGATGACTCTTTACCAGAAGTGGAAGATCCATTGCAGGAGATAAACTTAGGGACATTAGATGATCAAAGACCTACTTTCATTAGTGCACTGTTGGAAGAACCACTCAAGAGTGAAATCATTGCACTTTTGCATGATTTTAGGGACTGTTTTGCTTGGCATTATCATGAGATGCCTGGACTGGATAGAAAATTGGTAGAACACAAGTTGCCAATCAAGGATGGCTACCTTCCAATCAAACAGGCCAAAAGAAGAATGTCTATGGAAACGGAACTGAAAGTCAAGAAAGAAATAGAAAGACTGGTCAAAGCAGGATTCATCAGACCAGCCATTTATGCTGATTAGTTAGCCAATATTGTGCCAGTTCTGAAAAGAAAAACAGGGGCAGTTAGGATCTGTGTGGATTACAGGAATCTGAATGAAACATCTTCCAAGGATGAATATCCTATGCCAATGGCAGATATGCTAGTAGATGGAGCTGCTCATAACCAAATGCTATCTTTTATGGATGGTAGTGCAGGATATAATCAGATTATGGTAGCAGAAGAATACATCCATAAGACAACCTTCATGTGCCCAGGACATATAGGTGCTTTTGAATACATTGTAATGCCTTTTGGCTTAAAAAATGCAGGAGCCACTTATCAAAGAGCAATTAATTCTGTTTTCCATGATATGATAGGGCATTCTCTAGAGGTGTATATAGATGATGTGGTGATTCAATCCCCAGAAGAGGGAGATCATGTATCAAATCTGAAAAAGGCATTCCTAAGAATGAGACAACATAAGTTGAAAATGAATCCCAAGAAATGTGTTTTTGGAGTTCAGGCAGAAAATTTCTTAGGTTTCTTGGTCCATCAAAGGGGCATGGAGATTGATAAAAATAAAGCAAAATCCATCATAGAAGCTCTATCACCCCGGAACAAGAAAGAACTGCAGAGTCTCCTAGGAAAAATTAACTTTCTAATGAGATTCATTTCCAATTCCACAGGAAAAATCCAGCCTTTCTCCTCCTTGCTAAGGTTGAAGCAGGAACTGTTCACTCGTTTTATGTTTGTTCCTGTGATGGTAGGGTAAAGTTCCCCATTGCCTTGAAAACCATTGACTGGTCAACAAGTCAACTTTCTTTAGTGTGCGAGCGTGCCACTGTTAGCAATGAGAATTCTAGCAGACTTCTTAAAAATAGATTACTTGCGCCCCAAGTTACTGATTTCTAAGCAAGCAATTGTGAATTTGGGTGAGGAATATCTCCCAAGCAAGTTCTTTTCTTGCCTCAGACTAGTGAGGACTTTCACAATTTTTTACAGTACAAAACTGGTAGTTCTGGCCAGAATAAATGTAAGATGGCGAACTGTTTTAGGCAGAAGTGCCTTTTACAAAACTCAAGCATGAAAAACCAACTCTAGAAAGACAAAAAGAGGGTTGGACTTCCATTTCTGCTTGGATAGGTGCTTCTGATCCAGGCTGGGCTGGGTGTGCCTATGTTGAATTGGACTATCAACACCTTTAACTGTCAGGTTTTAGATGTAAATCGATACCAACGTTCAAGTTTGGCAGAGCTTTAATCTATTTCAAGCCTTGGAAGGCTTTTTGAACTGGCAAAATTGGGACCTCTTCAGTCTAGAAGGGGTAGAAGTGACTGGAACTGAGGATTACTGAGCTGGAATTGCACAGTGGTACCTGTTCTGCTTGATTAGGGCTCTCCATAAATTTGTTGAGGTTTTCATATTTGATAAAAACCTGAACTCTGCTTGACTTGGCTTAAGCCGAACCAAATTTATAACGAGAGAAATCTCGCTTTGAATGACTATTTCTCTGAAACTGAACTGAAGTTAGAGATTATGGATTACAGTTGACTTGTTTTTTGTGGCTCAAAGAGCTTTTGGTTGCTTCAGTGTTTTGAAGGCTTTTAAGATCAAGCGATCATGTTGAGGTTTTCATATTTGTAAAAAACCCGAACTCTGCTTGTCTTTGGCTTATGTTGAACCAAATTTGTAACGAGAGAAATCTCGTTTTGAATGACTTATTTCTCTATGTCTGAAACTGGAAGTTTTGATTTGTAGTTGGCTTCTTTCTTGTGGCTCAATGAACTTTTGGTTGCTTCAGGTTGTTTGAAGGTTCTTTGAGATTAAGTGATCATTTTGAGTTTTTGTTTTTGATTGATTTTTTGGCTGTCCTTTGATTTGTTCACCTCCACTCATATTTATAGAAAATGCTGGAGTGGGGCTTCTAATCTTTTAATAATGGGCGGCAGATTTTCCAAAAACAAGATCTTTTATTTTAAAATGCAAAGAAAAAGGGAAGTTATCTATTCTGGCAGAGAAGAACCATCAGTAGTCAGTTTTCATGGAGGTCTTTTCATTGCTTTTCTGAAAGAAAAACCAGCTCTTCTTTATTCTCTGTTTGTGCTTGGTAAGGGGAAAGAACACAGTCTGACGGGATGGTCAGTTTGCTTTTCTTGTTTGAACAACTCTCTTGCTTCCCACTTATCCTTTGAGATTGTAGTTCGCTTATCTCTTGGAAAGATCACCTGCTCTGATGTAGAATTATATACAAAAGGATTCTGATTTTTTAGCCGTAGAGTTTCAGAGAAATCTTTCTGCTAATGACCTGCTTTCATTAATTCCCAACCAACTCTCCTGTGACACTTGAAATTGTTGACTTTTCAAAGTCAGGTAGTCACATGGGTTCTGTGAATAGGCCTTCCAAAAAGATCTACTGACTTGCACTGTGGGTTTTTTGAGATAAATGGTGAGAATTTAGAAGCTGGGCCCAATCCAATTTTTCTTTAGAAATTTATCGATCTGTTTTGGTGATGATTTGCCATTAATTGGCAATTTTATTGACCTATTTTGTGTTTTTTACACTTCTGCCATTTTGTAGAAGACATGGGCCTCTTTTGTTTGGTTTGGGCTGCTTTTCTGGAATCAAGGCCCATTCTTTTTCTATTTTGTGGGCTTTTTGATTTTAGACTGGGCATGCGAAAGTAGGCCCAAACAATGCCCCCTAAGTCTGAATCGTTTTGGAACGGTTTCAGACTTAAATGATTTGGCCATTAATTGCGCGCGCCATTTCCTTCCGTTAGCCCACGTCTACCAGGTCTGCCTATTATGAACTAGACTTTGTGGGAAAACGGGTAGTTACTAGCTAGTTGCTAGCTAGTTATTATCAAGTGGCGTCTTGTCTTCTTCTTCCCACGATTTCGAGCTTTTACAAGGAATTTTAAAATTGCAGCTTCTTTTCTCTTCAAAACCTAACTTCCCAGACCTTTGATTTTCTCAAATTTTCTCAGAACTTTTGCCCCTTTCTTCGAATAAACCCTGCCTTCTTTTAGTTTGACTCCTCCTATTCCAGCTCAAAATTTAAAAATGTCTTCTCCAAATACTTGCCTCAAGGGTTCTTCTTCTTTACGGTCTCTTGCTTATCTTACTGGAGATGGCGTTGATAATCATGCCATAGAGGTTCGTAGCAAGCTTCACCCTTTTGCCCAAAAGAATTTGGACAAAAATGTCCTTCACCTTTTTGAAAACACCTTAGTTCTAGGCCCTCACTGGTTTGGCTCTGTTCCTGCTAAAATGGCAGATTTGTTCAAGGGTGACGCTGAAGCTTCTCTATGTTTTCAGAGTTCTTCTGCCTTGGGGTCCCACACTTGGGTCAGCAAGAACCTGAGCTGCTCTTTTCCCTCCAGTGAAGTGGCCAGACTGGATTGAAAGGCTCCTCCCAAGTTATGAAGCTTACTGGAAAAAGGCTGGCATATAGGACATCATACTTCTGTCAAAATAGTCTGTGAATAGGGATGAGAACCTGCTAGCTGCTGCTCTTTGCTTCTAGAATTCTACCAGCAACACCTTCGACTTCTGCCTTGGCCCAATGTCTCCAACTCTGCTGGACGTTGCTCAAATTTTTGGTTTTAGGCCCCATGGAAGGCATGTGGACGCGGCTAGTGATTATCACATAAGGAAGAATCATAAAAAATTGGTGAAGCCCTTCACTATTTCTTCAGCCGTAATTAACCAGAACTGTTCTTTCTCAAATTTCTTGAAGAAATTTGGCTTAGAGAAGGATAAGGATCAACAACATATGCTTGTCTTTCCAAATCGTTCCTCTGCAGTTCTGCTTGAATACAGGCACCTGGCAGAAGCACTTCACAACCATACTGATGTAGGGCTTGGGCCTACGATTCCGGCTTACTTGTTTAAGAACCTGCACACTGCCACCTTGGAGAATCCTTTGAACCTGTCTACTCCTGGTGCGTTCTAGATGATCTAGATCTGGCTACAGGTCTATTTCCTAGAGTTGAGATTTCCGGACATTGTTCTGCCTAAAGACTAAGTCCTGGCGCTTCCGCTAATGTTAGTAGAAGTGCCCAAGCGCTCAATTGAAAAGTACATGATGTGCTCAATTGAAGAGTACATGATGTTCTTCAGGCATTGCACCAAGAGATTTGCAGCTCGGTGGTAGGTTGTGATTAGAAGAACCTATCCTTGGTTCCACCCTAGATTCAGACTTTTTGAGAAGGAACCAGAGGAAGAAGCGGCCATAATTGATTTCAAGAAGAAATTCTTGAGCGTGACCCTGCCGAGAGACCTACCCTATGAAGATGGAAAGCCTCCGAATTATCATTTAAGGGCAGAAGTCTGTCATCCTAACTTCTGCGCAAGGCAGCTTGGCTGCCCTCAGCTCATTCCACTCAAATCCTACAGAAGCTATAATCGGGCCACTTCCTAAAGGGATTCGGATGATCTGGAAGTGCATAAGGATGCCAGATGTGCGTTGAATAAGATAAAGAATAGTGCAGATGCCTTTATCCATCCTGGGAGTCTAATTCATGCAGGTGTGCCGAGTTTGATACTTGATGGAAAGCCAGATTCCATGGTCTGCCTGCCTCGATCACTGCACTCAAAGTACTTTTTGATGGCTAGGATTCCTGGACCGTCTATGCAGAGGCAGAGGCCAAGAACTTCATGGGGCAGACCATCAAGGACGTCAATGCTCAAGTCATAGCAGGTATATTTTCTATTCAGCCTCTTTTTCTTCTGTTCTGTTCGTATCAGTCCTACTTTGCCTGTTGTTATGATGTCTAACGATCTGTTTGTCTATACCAGATCCTTCTATGACACATAGCATTGGGAGCCAGGCTGGAGAAGTGATTGGTAAGTTTCCTGAATTCTGTCCTTCTATACTTTTCTGCTGGACTGCCCTCTAATTTCTTCTTTTCTGTGTATTTAATTCTGTCATAGCTGCTAGGGACCTACAGCTTCCCTTTGAGGATGAAGAGGATCAGCATGAGTCCCTAGCAGAGCATCCAACTGTTGAGGCCACTCCTTCTGCTAAAAGAAAAAGAAAAGAAACCGCTCATGCTCAGGACATTGCTGTCCAGCCTGAAGTTTCTGGTGAGATTCTAACATTTTAAAACTATTTTCTTGAATCTGTTATGTTTTGCCCATTCTCCTAACCTTCATCTTTTGTCCCTGTGCAGCTAAAAGCCCTCCTTCTCCTCCTACTAGGTCAAAAAGACTTAGAAAAAGGACTGGAGCTTAATCTGATGAGATAGAAGAGCCTGTAGCTGTTCCAACTAAGACTTCTGGAACTGATGATGAGCTGCGAGAGGCTTCCGAAGCTGTTAGAGCAGAAGAAGGAACAAGAAAAAGAAGAAGATGTTCCCACAAAAGAAAAACAAAAAGAGTTTGAAGAAGAGGTGAGATTCTGACATTTAGAACGTATGATTATTTTGCATCTGCTCTTCTTCTAACTTCTGACTTCTGTCCATCTGTAAGGGAAGATTCCTGCTGAGGTAATAGCAGAAATCATTGCCTTGGCCAAACAACAACAAGAAGCTCAGAGGGCAGAACCCACAAGCTCAGAATTGGCCCTTTTTGATGATGTGGAGGCAGAACATTTTGCTGCTACCCCAGAACTTGAAGTAGAAGCAGAATACTCTGCTGCTGCTCCTTTTCCTGAGGTAACTTCAATTTTTTCTGTTTTGTCTTCTTAGTTCTGTTTGTCTTGACATTCTCTAATTTTGTTATTTTTTGTCTTTCTAGGCAGCAGAGAACAAGACTGCTGGGATCCTAGCTGTGGTGACTAGTCCTCTCAAGCCTCCCATTGTAGCCGTGAGTATTTTTGTGCCTTAGCCTTTCCTTTCTTTTCCTATTTTGACTTTGCCTGGAACTGACTTGATTTTGTTTTGTAGATGCCCATCCACGTCTTCTTTTGCTGATCCGGAATTGGCAGAGTTTGAAGCCATGGACTTAGACACCCAGCTGGACAAACTGGAGAAGCTTAGTTCCGTCCTAGCAAGGCAAAATCCAAGGCAGTGGATGAGGTAGTGGATAGAGTGAAGATCTGGCAATCCACTGAACTGGATTGGGATGAAAACTAAGAAGCTGTTGACCAACTGATGAAGGACCTGGACCTGCTGCATAGGGAAAACATGGCTTCTAGGCCCATCCTTGAGATCAGCCTAGGCTTGGCAAGAGATGTGCTCAATCTCCACAATCGCTATGAAGATTTCAAGCCTTCCTTCAAAGCTTCTGAATTCTGCAAAGCTACTCATGAAGCCAACCTGGTTGACTACCAGAAACAGAAGGCAGAATTGGATATGATGGTTGCTTATTACAAGGAAACCAAGACTGCTGCTGATAAACTGGGAAAGCATATTGAAGAACTTTAGAAGTAGTTGGCTAGCTTGAGGGGTAAGCAGAACAAGCTTGGGGCTGGACTGGGTAGTAAGACCAAGATGACCTTCCTTGTGCAGAATATGGTGTCAGCTTCTGGGCCTGCCCTGGAGATTGCAGAAGCCTCCATTCATCAAGGAATGCTGCTTCAGAAAGAGATCTCCACCAAGAAATCTGGATTACAAGAGAAACTAAAGAAACTCGGACTTTGAATTCAAATTCTGAAAATGTAATAAACTTAGTCATAAAAAATGACAATATTTAATAAAAGTTATTTTTGTGGAACTCTTTCTTTGCATTTGCAATTGCTTTTGTCAAAATAAAAGAAAGCAGAAAAAATAGAAGAAGATAAACTTAACAAATTACAACAAAAACAAACTCTGAACAGAAATCTAAACAACAGTTTCATTTTGTTCCTTCTCTATTCCAGAATCTGTTTGTACAGCTTTTGAATCCCACATAGTTGGATAGAATTTCTTCAACCATTTGCCATTGATTGGTGCAGCATGAACATCTCCATCTCGATCCTGTAATTTGTATGCCCCCAGTCCAAGGATTTGCTTGATTATGAAAGGACTTTCCCATGTAGGTGACCACTTCCCATAACCAGCTATGTGTGTTCGAAGGGGTAGAACTGCTTTCCAGACTATTTCTCCTTCTTCAAAACTCTTGTTTTTAACTCTTTTGTTGTAGGCCCTCGATAAAGCCTGTTTTCCTGCTAAGAGTTTGTTGAGGGTGTCAATTCTACTTTCATCCAATCCTTCCAGTTCTAGCAGCATGGCTTGAGAGTAGTATTCTCCAGTCAAATTGTGTTGCTGAGCAATTCTAAGAGATTGGATTGCTATTTCCATAGGCATAATTGCATCATGACCATAAGTTAGAGCATATGGGGTCATGCCAGTTGCTTCTCTCTTTGAAGTCCTATATGCCCACAGAGTTTCTAATAACTTCTCATGCCATTGCTTTGAATTTTTCTCAAGCATTTTCTTGATAATGTTGATGATCACTTTGTTACTTGATTCTGCATGTCCATTAGCTTGAGCATAATAACGAGTGGATTGAAGTAGCTTAAATTTGAATGCTTCTGCCATATCTAACATCTCTCCACATATGAAAGAAGATCCCCTGTCAGTTGTGATTGATTCTGGAATGCCAAACCTTTGTATAATCTGCTCTTCTATGAAGGTGATGATTTCTTGAGATGTAGTAGATTTAACAGGTTTGGCCTCCACCCATTTGCTGAAATAGTATGTAGCTACAATGATGAAACAGTGTTGTTTGCTACTGGCTGGATAAATCTTACCAATGAGATCCATTGCCCATCTTCTGAATGGCCATGGCTTTACTACTGGATTCATGGGAACTGAAGGAGCCTACTGGATTGGACCATGCCTTTGACAAGCCTCACATTCCTGGAAATATTCAATGCAATCCTTCATCATGGTTGGCTAGAAGTAGCCAAACATTCTAATTAACCAGCACATTTTCCTTCCACCTTGATGAGCTCCGTAGATTCATTCATGGGTTTCTCCCATGACCTTCATGTACTCTTTCTTTCCTAGGCATCTCAAAAGTACCTCATCTTTGCTTTTTCGGACCAAATCTCCATTCCACATAAGGTAGTTTAAAGCCATGATTCTGACTCTTTTCTCAGAAGGTAGGGTTGGATACTACAAGTAATTTATGATGGGAATTCTCCAGTCATCTTAATTGATTATGGCAGAATTGACATTCATCTCCATCCCTCTGGCCAGAACAGATGGTAAACTTTTCTTTCCTACCTTGATGATCATTTGCACACAGTCTTCAGGCATTTGTACCCCTGTTGCTATCTGAGCCATTTCATTGGTTGTGAAGTACTCCTCTCTTAGGATATGTTCCCAAGTAGATTCCCTGAATTTTGTTAGAAGATTCTTGGCTGCCACTAGATAGACAGCTAGAGAAGGATTTAGGCACTTGTATTCTCCAGCAATCTGCTTTAGCACAAGCATAGAATCTCCCAAGATTTCCACAGACTAGATTCCTAATTCTACCAGCATTTCGAGGCCAAATATTAAAGCTTCATATTTAGCCCTGTTGTTGGTGCATTGGAAATCTAACTGGAAAGAATAAAATTGTCTGATTCCCAGTGGCTCCTCCAAAACAATTCCTGCCCCAGAGGTTACATCAGTCTTTGATCCATCAAAGTACAGTTTCCACAGTGTGAGGTGAACTGAATGGATGGGATTGTTAAGGCAAGTATGAGCTCTAGTCAATAGATCTGCATTTTCTATAACCAAGGAATTTATGTCTTCAATCTCTTCCCTTGGATGACTTGCTAGGAAATCTGCTACAGCTTGTCCTTTGACAGTTTTCTGAGGAACGTATCTGAAAGCAAGTTCTATCAACGCCAAAGTCCATTTGCCAGTTCTGCCTCTCAACGTTGGCCTTGTTAACATGTATTTGATTAGGTCAGTCTTGGCAATGATGTAGATGGTGAATGGCAACATGTAGTGTCTGAGTTTCATAGCAATGAAGTATAAGGCTAGACAAAGTCTTTCAATTGCAGAATATTTCCTTTGTACTTATGTCAGAGTTCTGCTCGGATAGTAGACTGCCTGTTCCTTCTCTTTCTTATTATCCTGAACTAGCAGACTCCCAATGGACACTTCTGATGCAGAAACATAGAGTTTGAACAGTCTGCCTCTCTTTGGTGGGGACAGAACTGGCAGATTTGAGAGGTAGTGCTTGATTTTCTCAAAAGCTTGCTGGTGCTGTTCTTCCACTTGAATGTCTGTTCCTGCTTCAACCTTAGCAAGGAGGAGAAAGAGTGGATTGTTCCTACAGAATTGGAAATGAATCTCCTTAGAAAATTAATTTTTCCTAGGAGACTATGCAGTTCTTTCTTGTTCCGGGGTGGTAGAGCTTCTATGATGGATTTTGCTTTATTTTTATCGATCTCTATGCCTCTTTGATGGACCAAGAAACCTAAGAAATTTCCTGCCTGAACTCCAAAAACACATTTCTTGGGATTCATTTTCAACTTATGTTGTCTCATTCTTAAGAATGTCCTTTTCAGATTTGATATATGATCCCCTCTTCTGGGGATTTAATCAGCACATCATCTATATACACCTCTAGAGAATGCCCTATCATATCATGGAAAATAGAATTCATTGCTCTTTGATAAGTGGCTCTTGCATTTCTTAAGCCAAAAGGCACTACAGTGTATTCAAAAGCACCTATATGTCCTGGGCACATGAAGGCTGTCTTATGGATGTCTTCTTCTGCTACCATAATCTGATTATATCCTGCATTGCCATCCATAAAAGATAACATTTGGTTATGAGCAGCTCCACCTACTAGCATATCTGCCATTGGCATAGGATATTCATCCTTGGGAAATGCTTCATTCAGATTCTGGTAATCCACACAGATCCTAACTGCCCCTGTTTTTCTTTTCAGAACTGGCACAATATTGACTAACCAATCAGCGTAAATGGCTGGTCTGATGAATCCTGCCTTGACTAGTCTTTCTATTTCTTCCTTGACTTTCAGTTCTGTTTCCATAGACATCCTTCTTCTGGCCTGTTTGACTGGAAGGTAGCCTTCTTTGATTGGCAGCTTGTGTTCTACCAGTTTTCTGTCTAATCTAGGCATCTCATGATAATGCCAAGCAAAACAATCTCTAAAATCATGCAAAAGTGCAATGATTTCACTCTTGAGTGGTTCTTTCAACAGCGCACTAATGAAAGTGGGTCTTGGATCCTCTTCTGTCCCTAAGTTTATCTCCTACAATGGATCTTCCACTTATGGTAAAGAGTCATCTAGTGCTGCTGGTGCAAAATCTAGTACTTCCTCCTGTAAACTCTTTTCTTGTTCTTCAGTGCTTTCATGGGTGAATTCTGCCATATTGATGGCTGGATTCTGCATAAAGAGCTTCCTTTCTTCCCAATATGTCAACAATCTTTTTGTAATGGATCAGATTGTTGCAGCTTGATCATTTTCTTGTTGATTGAGACTAAACATCAGAGTTCTGGAGGTTTTGAATAAAAGGTCTATTCCAGTCTTCTAGAGAATTGGCTAGACCATCTTCAATGAGTCTCTGGGTCGTGACACCATGGGGGCGGCCGTTCTGGTTGACTCCAAGGAATGTGAAAGGATCAAAGTCATCATGATAATATCTTGCCTCAAAACACATGGCAGACGGCAGAAATGGCCATGGATCGGCCTCTACTATCTCCATGTGTCACATCCCGGGATCAACTCCACCGTAGCACGAAATTGTCCGCTTTGGGCCCCCCTCTCTGCCCTCACGGTTTTGTTTCTGGGAACTCACGAGCAACTTCCCAGTGGGTCACCCATCCTAGGATTGCTCTAGCCCCCAACTCGTTTAACTTCGGAGTTCCTACGACTCCGAAGCCAGTGAGCTCCCAAAAGGCCTCGTGCTAGATGGATGCGGGTGTGCACATATAAGGCACATCACCCCCTTTCCGTTGGTTGATGTGGGATCTTACAATCCACTCCCCTTAAGGGCCCGACGTCCTCGTCGGCACACTCGCACCACACGGCAGAGTGGCTCTGATACCAAATTGTCACATCCCGGGATCAACTCCGCCGTAGCACGATATTGTCCGCTTTGGGCCCCCCTCTCTGCCCTCACGGTTTTGTTTCTGGGAGCTCACGAGCAACTTCCCAGTGGGTCACTCATCTTGGAATTGCTCTAGCCCCCAACTCGCTTAACTTCGGAGTTCCTACGACTCCGAAGCCAGTGAGCTCCCAAAAGGCCTCGTGCTAGATGGATGCGGGTGTGCACATATAAGGCACATCACCCCCTTTCCGTTGGTTGATGTGGGATCTTACACCATGAAACCTTCTTCATTCCAAAGGGCTAATTGCTGATGCAGAGTGGAAGGAACACATAAGCTTTGGTGGATCCAGTCCCTGCCAAGCAATGCATTGTAAGTGGTAGAAGTGGTGTCTACCACAAAAATTGCAATCTTCAGCTCCTTAGTCCCAGCTATGACGTCCATATCTAGGATTCCATGAGTCTTAGTGATGCCCCCAGCAAAGTTGGTGTGACAGTCAAACGTGTTGGAATTATATCCTTTTCTGTTCTACCCATCTTGCTCAGCAATCTGTAAGGCAAAAGATTAATGGTTGCACCTCCGTCTACCATCACTTTGGGAATAGGAATACCCCAAAAGTTTGTTGTTATGAATAGAGGTCTGAGGTGATTGGCCATCTCTTTGGTTGATTTGGAAAAACAAAGCTATTCTGCAACCAATTTCATGGCAGTTCCGTCTGTTTTGGCAGTAGGTGTTTGCTGTTCTAGCGCCTCCTCTACCTCTGCCAATCTGCACTCAAAACTTTCCTGGGAGAACACGTCTCCTCCAGAGTGTTTTCTTGTCCTTCGGCAGCCCTGAATTTTTCTGGCAAGATGAACACCATGTTAATGCCTAGATCACCCTGCAACAGGCTATCCAATTATGCACCAAAAGCCTCAGTTTCTTCATCTAGTTCTCCATCATACTTCATCTGTTCTTCCCCATACTCTTCTATCTAGTCACCCTGCAACAGGCTCTCCAATAACAGTGTCTGCAGATGGTTCATAGTCCAACTGCTCCTCTCCATATTCTTCAGTCCAGTCTTCTTATCCTTCTACTGGAATAGTTTCGGATTCACCTTGTACTTGTGAAGGTTCAAACTGATTGACTAAGGATGAGGGAGGATGGATGGAAGGTCTGCCTGGAGATTCTGTCTTCATCAGCTCTTGTGGTTGATATGTTGTTTGTTCTGCCTGAGGAGCTACTTCTGGATTCTTCCTTCTTCTAGTAGAATTGGTATCTGGAAGTATCTGTGTGTCACCCCTATTTTTTAGGAAGGTGCAGTATTGCCTTTGAACTCTCCTCTTCTAGGTTCTGGTTAGCTCCATAGTTGGTCTACAGCTTTTTCCAACAGGATACCATCTCCCTTCTATGATAGTTGTCAAGGGCTTGTCATTTTCGGGCATCTTAATTGGTATCTCCTTCTTTGGCCGCTCTATCACACTTCTGATGCGCTGGGCAGACCCTAGATAGTCCTTCTATCTGGCTCTGTCTTTAGGTGGGGCCGGAACTAGGCCCTGCTGGTATGATGTTCAAATCCTGTTAAAAACACTAGGTGTGGGCTGATTTTACCTACCCAGAAACAACAAGTCAGAAGTCAATCCAGCAGGAAAATAATAAAAGAAACAGAATGATGGAAAGCTTACCAATCACCTCTCCAGCCTGGATAGATTGTCCACCTATGTTCTTTGTCAGGGAAGGGTCTGATGCAGACATAACAAGATTATTAAACATCATCACAAAGGCAGAATGAGTAAAAAAACAGACAAAATTGAGAGTCTACTTTCTATAACTTGAGCATTGATGTCCTTAATGGTCAGCACCATGAATCTATGAGTCTCCTCTCCTGCGAGAACAGTCCAAGAGTCCTAGCCATCAAATAGCACTTTGAGGGCAAGAGGCAGGCAAACCATGGAATCTGACTTTCCACCAAGCGTCAAACTCGGCATAACTGCAGGAATTCGGTTCCCAGGATAGATAGAGAGCATCTGCGCTGTTGTTTATCTTGTTCACCGAACATCAAGCATCCTTATGCACTTCCACATCATCTGAATCCTTCTAGGAAGTGGCCTGATTGCAGCTTCTATATGATTTTAGTGGAATGAGCTGAGGGCAGCCGAGTTGTCTTGCACAGAAATTGGGGTGATACACTTCTGCCCCCAAATGATAATTTGGAGGCTTTCCACCTCCATGGGGCAGGTCTCTCGGCAGGGTTACGCTCAGGAACTTCTTTCTGAAGTCAATTCTGGCTACTTCTTCTTCTAGTTCCTTCTCAAATAATCTGAATCCAGGCTGGAACCAAGGATAGGTCCTTCTGAGTATCACCTGCCATTGAGCAACAGATCTCTTGGTGCAATGCCTGAAGAACATCACGTATTCTTCAATTGAGCGTTTGGGCACTTCTGCTGAGATTAGAGGATGAGCCAGAACTTGATCTTCAGGCAGAACTATGTCTGGAAATTCAGTTCTAGGAAATACACCTGTAGCCAGATCTGGATCATCTAGATTGCGCTAGGAGCAGACAGGTTCAGGAGATTCTCCAGGGTGGCAGTGTGCAGGTTCTTGAATAGATGGGCCAAAACTGAATGTCCAAGCCCTACGTCAGTATGGTTGTGTAGAGCTTCTGCCAGATGCCTGTACTCAAGCAGAACTGCCGATGAGCGGTTTGGGAAAATGAACTTGTTCAGCCAGTACAGGAGGAATAGCATGTGCTGCTGATCCTTGTCCTTCTCAGCGCTAAACTTCTTTAAGTAATTCGAAAAGGAGCAGTTCTGGTTGATTGTTGCAGAGGAAATGGTGAATGGTTTGGCCAAATTCTCTTGGTTCTTCCTCCTATGGTAATCACCCACTGCATTTACAGGTCTTCCATGGGGCCTGAACCCAAAGATTTGAGCTATATCCAGCAGGATTTGAGTCATTGGGCCCACACGAAAATCAAAAGTATTGCTGGCAGAATTCCAGAAACACAAAGCAACAGCAAGCAGATTCTCATCCCTGTTGATGGATTGCTTAGACAGGAGAATGACATCATAGATTCCAGCCCTTTTCCAGTGATCTCTATATGTCGGAAGAAGTGTGTCAATCTAGTCTGCCCACTTCACTGGACTGTTCCTCACTTCGCTCGAGGGAAACGAACGGCTCAAGTTCTTGCTAACCCAAGTATGGGATGCCAAGGCAGAAAAGCAAGGGAAACACAGGGGAGCTTCAGCGTCATCCTTGAACAGAGTAGCCATTTCAGCAGGGACAGAACCAAATAGTGAGGGCCTAGCACCAAGGTGTTTTCAAAAAGGTGAAGGACATTTTCGTCTAGATTCTTTGGGCAAAAGGGTGGAGCTTGCTCCGAACCTCAATACCATGCTTATCAACGCCAGCCCCAGTAATATAGGCAGGAGGAACAGAAGAGGAAGACTGGGCACGAGTTTTTGGAGAAAACATTTTCAGAAGTTTTGAGCTGGAACAAAGAAAGTAATAAGGAAGACAGGGTCTGATCGAAGAGAAGGGTAAAAACTTTGAGGGAAAGGTCAAGGACTGAAGAAGTTAGGTTTTCGAATGAATAGGAGCTGGGGTTTTGAAATCTTTGAAAAAAAAAAAAAAAAAAGGGCTCGAAATCATCGGAAGGAGAAGACAGGGCACCACCTGATGATAACTATCTAGTGACAAGCTAAGTAACTACCCATTGCTCCACAAAGTCTAGTTCATAATAGGCAGACGTGGCAGACGTGGGTTAAAGGAAGAAAATGGCTCGCACAAATTAATGGCCAAGTCATTAAGTCTGGAACCGTTCCAAAAACGATTCAGACTTAGGGGGCATTGTTTGGGCCTAATTTGGCACACCCAGTCCAAAAGATCAAAAGCCCATATCAATTTTGGACAGCCACCAGCGTTCCCTTATAATTGGTCTAAAATTACATACTCAGCCCAACACTAGAGGCCCAGAAGGATGAGGCAAAATCACACCCAGGCAATATGGACTAGAATTGGTATCAAAGGCCCAAAGTCAAAAAGCCCAAACCCAAGTCAGATTCTTACCAAAGCCCAAATTTGTAGAAACCCAAAACAGTTTTTTTCAAAACTACCAACTCTCACCCAAAATTGAAGAATGGGCCGAAATACCACTTTAAAAAGTAAACGCACTCAGCCCTGGATTTTAGAGGAACTCATGTGACTACCTAGCTTTGAAAAGTCAACAATTTCAACTGGGTTGATAAGGAGTTAAATAGAGGCAGGTATAAAAGAAAGACATCTCTGAAATCTCTACCACCAGAAGATCAAAGTCCCTTTTGTATATTCAGAAAAATTTCTACTCCAAAGTAGGCACCATTTTCAAGAGATAAGCAGACTACGTTTTTGGGAGATAAGTGGGGTGCAAGGAGTTGTTCATATGGAAGATCAAACTAACCATCACAGTTTGAGCTCTTACAAAGAGCAGTTGAATTGAAAAAGGATTAGGCTTTCTTTCAAGAAAAATAAGGAAGTGACTGCCTTAGAAACTGATTGTTGATGGTCTTCTTGCTAGAAAAGATAACTTCCCTTTTCTTTGACATTTGAAAACAAAAGATCTTGTTTTCTAGAAAATCGGCTGCCCATTTTAAAGATTAAAAATATCCCACTCTAGCATTTTTTCTATAAATATGAGAGGAGGTGAACAGATCAAAGGACACAACCAAAAAATCAATCAAAAGCAAAATCTCAAAATGATCACTTGATCTTCAAAACCTTCAAAACACTGAAGCAACCAAAAGCTCATTGAGCCACAAGAAAGAAGCCAGCTACAAATCAAAATTTCCAACTCTAGTTCAGACTTAGAGAAATAAGTCATTCAAAACATGATTTCTCTCTTTACAAATTTGGTTCAGCAAAAGCCAAATCAAGCAGAGTTCAGGTTTTTAAAAATTTGAAAACCTCAACAAATTTATGGAGAGCCCTGATCAAGCAGAACAAGTACCACAGTGCAGTTCCAGCTCAGTAATCCTCAAATCCAGCCACTTCTGCCCCTTTCAGACTAAAGAGGCCGAAATTTTGCCCGTTCAAAAAGCCTTACTTGGGAGATATTCCTCACTAGTCTGAGGTAAGAAAAGAACTTACTTGGGAGATATTCCTCACCCAAATTCACAATTGTTTGTTTAGAAATCAGTAACTCGGAACGCAAGTTATCTATTTTTAAGAAGTCTGCTTGGATTTTTCATTGCTAGCAGTGGCACGCTTGCATACTAAAGAAAGTTGACTTGTTGACCAGTCAATGGTTTTCAAGGCAATGAGGAACTTTGCCCTACCATCACTGGAACAAACATAAAACAGGTGAACATTGTGTTGAGATGCATTGTGGTCTATGCTTGACTTTTGTAAGCTTGCGACTTTTATGTCAGAATTTATTTGGCACTATGTGTGGAGGTACACTTGTGCATATGATGTTGTGGTTGGAGTCCTCTATATTTGGATTGACTATTTGTAGTTACTGCACTTCTGTATTTGTAATAATCTTATATGATTATCTATATTTATGTTGGTTCTTGTGGCTGACAACATTTGTGCTTAATTATAAAAGAAATCTATCATCTTTATTTTGATTTTAAAAAAAAGGTTCTAATGGCAAATGCTACTCTTGATACAACGACTTTCTTTTTGAGGTTGTAGCACTCCAAACAAAAGAATAACGAAAATAGAGTATATTTGAACTCTCCAAACAATAAGATGGAAACATATTTTATGTTCAAATTTTTGCATAAATAATATAAAGGAAAAATTCATCAAATCTACAAAATGATTTGTTGTATTGTGTTTTCTCAAAGTGAGAAAGGTGAAGGAAGTATTGTGTTTTCTCAAAACAACGTTTATTTAGACATATCATTTGAAGGAAGTATTGTGTTTTCTCAAAAACAAGGTTTATCAAAAATTCATTTGATAGGCAATGGAAGACTTTTAAAAAAATTCTAGAGTTTGAAGACAAAACTTTTTAAAGGATCTTGCAGCTCAAAAGATTGATGTGCAGCATAAGACACCATACAGGAAAATAAAGAGATAAAGGTAGATAAAAACTCACCCATCGAGCGCAACTTGAGTCCAAGTATTCCACCAAGTGATGGTGGTAGAATCCACTTTCTACGTCTTCTCCAAGTCACAAACTAGTGCCCTCCAAAGACTCCACACCAAGCTATCTCTTTGGAAGTGTTAAGGCCCAAAAAAGTCACGAGAAGCACAAAAACATTTAAGGCCCAATACATATAATGTTGGTCATGCGTTAATCCACGCTGTACTTTGGGAATTAATTCATTAAATAAATATAGAAATAGTGTACATGTCATGCCATATAATACATTTTTCATATGTCAATCACCTACCAAGCTCATATGAACCCAAGTCATGTGGTTTACGGGGCTTGCACGAGGAATTGTGGTGTGGAAGGTTACGGAGGTTCATAAGGCCCACGGAAGCTCTTGGATAATGGAGACTTTGGGCTAGCTACTTGGGAGCACCAAAGTCCAAGCCCATTACTTAGAGTTCTCCAATGTGGGTGAGCAAATGAGATATTTTTCAAGCACTTCTTTTTAACCATAGGAAATAGTCATTTTCCAATGCCTAACTTTACTCGCTGGAAATAAGAATGTCCCAATGCTCCCTTTTACCCGCTAGAAACAAGCCACTTCCAACACTTCCTTTTACCCATAGGAAATAGTCATTTTCCAATGCCTAGCTTTACCTGCTGGAAATAAGAATGTCCCAATGCCCCCTTTTACCTGTTGGAAATAGATTAGCTCCAACACTTCTTTTTACCTATTGGAAACCAAAGAGAGCCTTCACCTTCTACAAATTGGGAGGCATTGCTCAGCCAAGACCAACCCCTTTTAGTTACTGCAAGCTTCTCAGAAATCATGAAAACTCATCTTTTCTTAGTTGCTGCAAGCATTCCAGTAGCCTTCACAGTCATTCCTGAGCCATCAACCTCCATCGTTAGGCTGCTGGAAGCATCCCAACAACTATCGACCAACATCTCTTGGTTGCTCAAGCATACCAGCAACTATCAGACCACTTTCCTTCCTCTCTTTGGCTGCTGCAAGCATTCCAGCGACCATCCCAGCCATTCTCAGCCATCACAACCATGTCTTCTACTTTCTTACCCTTGAAATCCATCATCTTCTCCATAAAGCCTCACCAAGCATAACTCCAAGCTTTTCCTTCCTTCCAAACTATAAACACTATAGCCTTGAAACCTCAAGCTTTTCGTCTCATCCTCCTTCTCTTGAAACTCTTAAATCCCCATATTCATAGCCACAAACAACAGATTATCAACATCCAAACTCAAGCATATCTAGCACCAAGCCAAGCACATGCATTCTCATTTGCTAAACTTGTGGGTCTTTAGCTCCCACACTCCAAGCTCTCATGCAAAGCCTAGTAGTATCTTGATTCACCAAAGCTCTTTGTCAAGTTGCCGGAAACATCAGCACAAAACAAGCAGTCACTGGAAGAAGAACAAAGTACTCCTCTGGGACTTGCTTCTCCCTCGGGATACTTTGGGCCTAGTTCTCGCTAACTCAGAAAAATAGGCAACGAAGGCTTGATTCATCACTCTATGACGGTCCAAGAATCAATAAACCTGGATGAGCCATCCTATGAAAAAAGACCCCAACAGGAAGGATGACGACACACAAGAGTAGTAGGTGGTGCAAGCAACACTACTGATTTTAGCTTGCCTAAGGAAGGGAGAGATTTTATGCTTTCTCTCACTTTCTCCTCACTCTGAAAACCCTAAGGAGAGAATGAACTAAAAGGTGGATATGTAGGGCACATGGAGAACCCTAAGGTTCTCCCTCTCTCCATTTGGACAGCACAATTGGGTGGGGCCTTGTTTTGGGCCTCTAGGTCAACTTGTCCCACTTTTTTCTTCACAAGAGGCTTTTGCTAAAATCCCATGGGAATTTAGTTTCTTTAATCAATTGATCCAATTAATTGACTTTACCGTTGATTTCGCCATCTTCCATTATTATCCAAATTACAAGCTTTTGGGTGTACGATCCATTGGGTTCTAAGGTCATGGGTGATCATGAACTTTTTATTTATCGATTGTGAATTAAAACTCCCTTTTAATTCTCCCTTTGTGAGGATCCGGTTACGAAATATCCTTAGGGCTTCCACAAACCATGAGTGATGTCTAGCAACATATCACAGTTTCCCAAGTTAATATATAATATATTAAGAGAACCTATTTAGTTGGAATTACAACACAATTTGATCATTCTCTATTTGACAACATTCTCGATCTCGTTAATAGGAAACAGAATTCATGTCAAATCCCTAACATGATCGCTCTTGGCTATATGATTCAATATGAGCATAATTAGAAGACTCTTTCTTAATTGAGCTTTGACTCCAGGCCGAGATTTCGGGATAATATCTTAGAACATTCTCTCCCTCTTACTGGAAGTCAAAATCCCTTATCGTACATTCACTTGCCTCTATGGACTTGTTAAGGATTCTAACGTTACCTTGAATTGAGCCCAAAATGAGCTCAACCTTATGATAAAATCAGAGATCGATTATGCATCCATAAGACAACCATGGGGCCTCATGTCTAAGGATTAACTTTGCATTATTGCAAGCAAAGAAATCTTGTTTGACAAGTAGAACTTCCATACAAGATTTATAGTTTGATCACGTTCAGTGAACTAGCTCTCTAGCGAGCACCTACGCACTTATCTCAATGTCCACACATAAATTATTCAAGACTAGTCATCTTCCTAGTTGAGCAGATATAGTGCGTATCGGTCTTTGCGGTTTGTCAATGCCTAGTTGAATGATCCTATGACCAGGAACATTTTGGTTTGGGTTATATGGAAAGGTCCATTGCATCTGACCTCTTTAGATCACTTTCTTTATCTTGTGAATCCATGGACTTGTCAAATAGGTCAATGGTCATGTATGGATCATTACCTGAGTTAACAAACTTGCCCTGTGCTAACCTAAATGGTTGGTTTAAACGAAGTTTCCATTAAAGATTTCATCTAATGATTAGCTTTCAGGGCATACTTCTAACAATTTTCCACTTGCATTTAAAGTCAATTGTCCACTTATTCAATAACCATCTACCTTAGATGTTCATCGAATCAAAGCCGATGTCTTAAACATAGTGGTATTGCTATGTCATATGTCAGAAGCATATCTAAGAGTCACGTTATCCTCTCAAACATGTGATTCTATTAATCACACATTTATCGCCATTGGAGCTTTGATGAGACCTCTTGTTTCCTGGCTTGATCTATTGCCCCAATTCATCACCATTGTATCAAGTCATATCAATGATGTATTATGGTTGAAACAAGAAACAATTACCAATGAAATTAATTTTCTCATCCAAACATACATTCTCAGCTTCCAATTTAGCAACGTAAACACCTTTTACGAAATCTTGCTTAAACAACATACTTATGTATTGTTTAGGAAATTGCATTTAATGTCCTAGATGAAAAATTTTAACCGCTTAAATGGTCTTTGCTTACAGGTGCGTCTGTCAATACTTTAAGCGTGCAAAAACCCTATACCTAGAACTACTGTAGAATATGATGTTTTAATTAATTTAAGGTGTAAAAAGTATTTTGGGATTCAAATTACAGTTTTAACTTCTTCTTTTTTTTTTTTTGGGTTTTAATGTGTTTTGGCAATGCCTTAATAATGAGTGAAAAAGAGTTATCTCTATCATTAACATGTTTATGTGCTATGTATGTTCACCTACTATATTTTTCATGTAATTGTTTTTTAAAAGTAGAAAATCATTTCTATATATTGGATAGATTTACAATTTTAAACAAAAATGACCAAAATGCCCCTATGCAGGGAATTATTTCACTATTCTAGAAAATAATATTTTAATACTCCAACTGTTCATAAAACCTATTGCTCATCTATTTGGAAATGTAGAATTTTATTTCTTACATATTTGTTTATGGGAGTTAGGTGAAATTACAAAAATGCCCTCATACGTATTTTCTTTTTCTACACATATAACATATCTTTGTGCTACTAAATGTTCTAAAAATGTGATAACCAGATCCTAAATTAATATTTAATTATTAAATTATTCAAGTAAAAGATAATTTTGCCTCAAGAGTATTTTAATAGGTTTAAGGTTGACTTTTTGTTTAGGAAAAAATTTGGGGATTTTACTAGTACCATTGCGTAGAGCGTGTCGATACGAGTTCCTAGACATGTAGTGGGCTCAAATTGGAGTTACAACAAAGAAGTTACGATTAATGGAAGTGCAGTGGCACAACCGTAAATATTTTGAAGTCAGATTTTTTAAAAACCCAGATTTGTTTCCTCTCTCTCTCTCTCTCTCTAGCAATCAACAAACAACCGGCCACTGTTTGGCCGGCTATCTCCTCCTTCTGGCCACCTTTGGCCATGAGACCACTTGCCTTCGAACGGGCTTGACTTCCTCTTCGCAGCCACAACCACCGTTTGTGTCGCCGGAAATAGTCAAAAACCACCGGATTTCTTCAAAACTTTCCGTCGTCGTTTCCAAAGATAACGGCCACCAAATTTGACAATCCAGGTATGCTTTCTCATCCTTTCAATGTGACTTAGCTGATGGTTGGGTTGGTTAGGATTGATTTTGGAGTTTTGAGGTTCGATTTATGACTTAAAGTTTTGACGGGTGTTCGGCTCGAAATTTTGGCAAGTTCCGGCCACTTTTTGGCCATGGCACAAGAAAAAAAATTACTCCACTAGTTGTCTTGATCACGTAGGTATAGGTATTGCTGGGTGTTTTGAGAATTTTTTGGTCGCCGAAATTTTCTCAAGCCAAGCACGCACTGCCGGTGCGTGTGGCGGCTCATGGACCAAGTTTGGGTGGCCCATTTTGTCTTCAAATGTTTCCCATGTCATCCCGAGCACGATGGTATGCTAGTATTTGAATTTGGTTATCATTTGACGGTCGAACGAATTTTTACATTTTAGGCGATATCCAGGTTCGATATGTTCGGACCATTGGATCAACTCCATTTCCAAATATGCTGATCTAGGAACCTCTAGAATCGTGTAGGAACTCACAGATCGAGAATTGGAGTCTCGGATGCTCCTATTCAATAATTCAAAGATTATATAAATAGTGACAGTCCGATCGTGCGATCGTGAGTGATCTGCCCACTCAATCTGGACCAAACTTGCAGGACGCGTATAATAAATTTTGTTGAACTCATAGGAACTTTCGGATTATTAATCGGATGTCGTGGACTCCATGGGGGGACCGGGTTGACTTAAATAAGAATTTAATCGTATATTTAATCTCGGGTCTTTTCAAACCATTCCAACTATCAAAACTATCGAAAATGGGCCTGGGAATTTTCTTAAGTTATGCACATGCACTTTAAGGCCGGGGGTTAGGGTTTTGATGAAATAATTTGTGGTTGAGCTATTTTATTAATTAAATATTTTAATCGCTTAAATAGGTACTCTGGCTCCATCAAACTCGCAGGAAGGACCCTCGAAGGGTCAGGCAAGCTTGGACGTATAGTGAGTGGATGTTTGTTTTATAAATGAATTGTATGCAATGTAAGTGTTATTATTTGATCATGAATGAATTATTTATGATTTTTGCTTTCCAAGCATACAATTTGAATTCAAATGCTTTTATAAAATTTTGTTTATGATTAAATTTGAATGGCTTGGAAAGTAGAAAAGGAAATGGTAATAGGATTTAAGGATTGAATGAGAAACAGTATTATAATTTTCTAGAAAAGATTTTTTTAAACCACCAGAGGTACCCAAAATGTTGCATTCAAATAAATTGTTGCCTTTGAATATATTGATGTCCATTGACATCCTAGTTGCCTTCGGTTGAGTCAACGCGCGTTTGACAGTTACCCCACGAGTCATAGGGATACCCAGACCGTGAGGAGCGAGGAATGTGGCTCAGGTTGACCAAGTGTCTCCTGAGTTATGCGAGGAATGCAGCTCGGGTTAATTTTGTGTTTTCGAATTATGCGAAGAGGTGTCACTTATGTGACATATGGAATTGAAGGATTTATGATGGGTACACCTTGGTGGAAAGGAATTATTATTTTTCAGTTCCTTCAGACAGTTTTGATGAAATGTTGGAATATATGAACGACAATTTAGTCAAGTGTATCTACACCTGACAGATGTCGAATACACACAGGGTTCGATGCAGATTCCAAAGGGGAATTTGTGTAGGGTCTTGTCAAAAAACATGTTTGTTATTCATAAGATGATTTTTTAGAATTTAGTTAATTTATTTTGAAATATTTGAATTTGTGTGTGAAAATACCAAAATGCCTCTATGTGTGTTTCTAAAGAGAAAGAAAATGAAAATAAGTTTTTGTTTAATAGATCAACAAACATTTAAAACGTGAGGTAAGCCTCCAGCTGCACATGGAGGATTCAAAATATCTCAAACACTCAATTGCAAAACTTTAAAAACCCTACTTGGCCTTTAACCATACATAGTAACCAAGCAACTTTGAGAGAAACTCAAGTTCATTTCCAACTAGTTTTTAGCCTATAAAAGGGCAGCTGGTGTTCGTCCCATTACATAATACAACTCAAGAAAAGAAATCATACAAAAACAAAGTTCATTTGAGAGAAAAGTTTAGCTAAAATCACCTCCCTCAACAACTTCCATTTTTGTACCAAGGAAGCTCAAATTCGAATCCAAGCTTCCAAGCTTCTCATCACCACTTCAGAAACATTTAGAGTAAGCATATGAACTGTAACAACCCGATCCTAAATTAATTTTTAATTATTAATTTATTCAAGTAAAAGATGAAAATACCCCGTGAATAATTTATTAGGTTTAAGGTTGACTTTTTGATCGGGAAGGATTTTGGGAATTCTGACTATGCCGTTATGTAGAACACGTCGAAACGAGTCCGTAGACACGTAGTGGGCTCAAATTCGAGTTGTAATGAGTAAGATACGAACACAAACATGCAGGGGCAAAATTGTAATTTTACAAAACTAGATTTTTAAAACAGAAATTTTCTTCTCTCTCTCTCTCTCTCTCTCTCTCTCTCTCTCTCTCTCTCTCTCTCTCTCTCTCTTTTTTGTTGGAACTTCAGACGGCGAGAACGCCGCGGTCCGACCTCTACTTCTGACACCTTGACTTGTAAAAGCTTCCTCTCTCTCTCTCTCTCTCTCTCTCTCTCTCTCTCTCTCTCTCTCTCTCTCTCTCTCTCTCTCTCTCCTCTACCCAGCCCACCCCTTCTTTCCGACTAGAAACTCAGCAAATGGAGTGGCGACGAAGAGAAAATCGACAGAAACTGCTAGATTCGCCGGCGACAATTTTGGCCACCTCGAGCTGCGCCGCCACTTGGAACATATAGCACTCTTCTCCCTCTAGCTAATCCCTAGGTTGTTCGACGTTGCATGTGGCGGTAGCCGTCGAAACAAGGCCGTGAAATTCCATGTAAAAACTACGAGTTTCTGGCACCGATTTCGGCCATTTCCTGTCCGAATTGGATGTTGCCGTAGTTGAATAAATTGCTCCACTCGTCGAGTAGTAGCTATAGCCGAAAGGGTGGCGCTGGATTTTGAAGTTTTTTGTGGTGACCCATGGGCACTGTAGCAGAGGGGCATTGTGTCCTGATGCGATCCCCTAGTTGCCACGAGCGTGTAGGTGTGATCGGATTCCAATTCGGATATATTGTTTGAGCGTTGAACGGATTTCGCCTATTGTGCGATTTTTGGGTTTGATATGTTCGGACGGTTGGATTGAACCCAAATTCGAGTATGTTGTACCTTGTAATTCTAGGATCGTATAAGATTCGACGGATCGGGAATCGGAGTCCTAGATACTCCGAAATCACGAACCCTAGGGCTAAATAAACCGTAACTGTCCGATCGTGTGATCGTGATCAATCTGACTATCTGATTCGGATTAAACTTGCAGGACATGATTATTAAAATTTGTAGAACCTATAGGAACTCTTGGATTGACAATTGGAGGTCATGGACCCCACAGGGTCCCGGGTTGACCAGTATGGAAATTTATTGCTTATCGTGTCTCGGTTCTTTTCAAACCGTTCTCACTGTCCGAGATGTTTAAGTGGTCATAGGAATGGTGTTAAAATGGTGCACGCATTTTTCGAAGCCGGGGGTCAAGGTTTTGGATTAAATATTATGATGGTTTAAATAGGTACTCGAGCACCTTCAAGTGCACAGGAAGGACCCTCAAAGGATCAGGCTAGCTCGGACACTCAATGAGTGGACTTTTGTTTTATAAATGATATTATGCAATTAAGTTTTGTTATTTGATCTTGAATAAGTTATTATTGACTATGGCTTTCCAGACATGATTAATTGAATATAAATATTTTTATTTATATCCTGCTATGTTGGAAATGAAAAGGCTTGGAAAGTCGGGAATGAGGTGATTACCGGATTGAATGGATCGGTGAGAAACAAAATGACAGTTTTTCCATGAATGGCAACAAGATTTAAGGATGATAGAGAATAAATTTATAATCTTTAATCTTTTCCAAAAAGTATATTTATTTTAAACCACCATAGGTACCCAATTGCTGCCTTCGATTATTAAGTTGTCTTCGGATAAATTGGTTGACTTCGAATAGGTCAACGCGCTTGACTTTTACCCCATGGCTCTTAGGGATATTCCGACCGTGTGGAGCGAGGAACGCGGATCAGGTTGACCAAATGTCTCCTGAGTCCGGCGAGGATTGCGGCTCCGGTGACTTTGTGATCCCGAGGCCTGCGAGGACGTGTTGCATTGGTGGCACGAGGAATTGGCACGAGAAAATAAAGGGATTGACGGATATAATAAGGGTACACCTAGGTGGTAGAGAAATCTTTATTTTCAATATTTGAATTAACTTGAGATTTGTATAAATGTGTAAATTACTATATAAATGTACATATGCGTGCTTGTTTTCATTACAAGTATAGTAAGTGACTATTATTGAGCTTTCTAACTGTTTTTACAGAAGGGTTAGTATGTTCATATGCTATTTTCTAAAACTTTCGTTTTGGTCCACTCACATTTTTCAATGTTTTGCACCCCCAAGCAGTAGTTGTGTACCGGAGCATCAACATAGAACTGTTCCACTCTCCGCTCTTCCTCTCCGTAACGTAGGATTTCTTTTGTAAATATACTGTTTCATTGTAAATTTTGAATTAGTGTTGCTCTGATATTGCCCTAGGATTACTGTATGGCCTGAGGCCGTTTACTTGTGGTTAAATTGTCTGATGGTAATTTAATTCATGCTGAACGTTGGGATATACAAGGGAGACTCTGCCAAATTTTTGGCAGAAGTCGAACTTGCAGAAAATTTGATTTTTAGTTAAAAGGGCAATTTGGTCATTTGTGCCCAGCACTCTCCAAGTGTCGGACACACACAGGGTTCGGCTTAGATTCCAAAGTGAAATTTGGGTAGGGTCCTGTCAAGAACACCTACCTAGAGTATTTTTCCTTAAGAATGGATCAAACATGAAAGAACGCCATAATCTCTTAAAAAACGTCAATTCTGTAAAGTATTCATTTTCTTATTATATGTTCTGTTTTAGCTTCAAATAATTATACCATCATAATCTACAAGAAAAACCGTTCAGTTTAGGCTTTTGAATCACCTAAAAATGTTAAGGAACAAGAATGTTAGAGCTAAAACAAGTTTTATGAAATCCGGTAACAATTTTCCAGTTTCCTGTTAGACCTAAAAAGTTTTCTGATTACTGAAAAATCATAATTTTGCCGTTTTACTTTGTTTAATCTGCTTTAATTCTTCTATATATGTCTAACATGATTATATACTTTATATGTACATTAAGAAAGAGTTTTTTTTTAGCATCAAAATTGTTTCTAAAATGAAATTGCTCAAAACTTTTCCGGCCAAACTCGTCGGAAAATTCGAAAGAAGTCCATAGTTTCAATTTCTAATATCTCCCTCAATTCTCAACCGTTTTCAATGAACTTTATATAATTTAAACACTTATGATGTTAACTTTAGATCTGGAGTTTTTGACAATGAATTGATCAACTTGAAAAGAGAAAGACAGCTCGATACATAACCTACTCAATTTTGCTTTAACAAAACATTTCACTACTTTACATGCACATAACTTTCTCAATTCTCAATGGACTTAAGCAAACGTTATATCATTTTAAAAGTTTTGATGTTAATGTTAAATCTGAATCTTTTTTAATGAATGGATCAACACGTAAATAGGAGGACAGATCAAAGCATAAACTGCTTAGTTGAGCTTTATCAAATAGTTTACTACTTTAGCTGATCATCATAACTTCCTCAATTCTCAATGGTTTTTAACAAACTCTAGTTATAAATTTTATGATGTTACTGTACATCTGGAGTTTTGGGTAAGTAATGGATCAACTCATATAGAGGGGGACATGTCGAAACATAAAATGCTTAGTTTAGCTTTATCAAAATAGGTTACTAATTTAACTGATCATAACTTCCTTTATTATCAATGGTTTTTAACACACTTTATATCCTTATAAAGCTTATGATGTTAACTTTAAATATGGAGTTTTGGATATAAAGGATCAACATGTAAAGATGAGGACAGATTGAAACATTAACTGTTCAGTTTAGCTTTATCAAAACAATTTACTACTTTAATTGATCATAAGGTTCTCAATTCTCAATGGTTTTTAACAAACCTTTAATCGTTTTAAAGCTTATTGTTTGAGGGTTAATTTTGCATGGGGAATATTCACGAGTTAATTGATTTAGAGAGATATTTCTATCTTAATTCAAATATAATTTCCTTAATTAAATAGAATTTAATTAGAGTAATTAGTTTGACCTAAGGAATATTCCGTTCCCACAAATGCCTCCCAGCTTCTGCATGGCGTTTGTGAGGCATGGAGGAGATAAGGGCTCTCCAACTGCATCTAGGCTTTCTTTTTTGAGTTGGGCTCCTAATTGGAGTAGGCTTTTGACTTCTTCTTGGAGTTGGGCTACCAATGGGAATAGGCTTGTGATTCCTCCTTGACCTAGGATGCCCAACCTTTATAAATACAAAGCTTCACTTCATTCCTTTTCAAATTGCAAACTTGTCATCCTTTACTTTCTAACTTGTGAGAGAGATCTGGAAGGAGTGTATTGCTTGTCAAGGAGAGAAGTTGTCGTGCACAGGTAGGTTCATTATTTTATTTTATTTTTTACTTTTCTTTTCTCTTCTCTGCGAGGACCAGCTGTGTGGGCCCGGTTGGTTGTCGTTGTGACCAACGCTGTTGCAAGCGATGGTGGCATCTCGGTGGCTGTCCGAAAATTGGGGTGAACTTCCTTTCTTTTTTCTTCGCTCGAGGAGAGGACTACTTGGGTGGGCTCGGTTGGTTGTCGTCGTGATGTCGTGGCTGCTGCGACTGGGTCAATTGGATGATGGTAATGCAGCTGCAGTTGTTGCCATCGCTGCCGGTGGTGGCTGCTGCTACTCCTTCGTCACGGGCCTGGTTGCTTGATTGCGACTTTTGTACTGGTTTGGCAACGTGGTTGCGTTGCACGCCTTGTTGCGGGTACTAGTGGTAGTCGCTAGGCGGTGTTGCTGTTGCGGTGGTTGTCGACGGTGGCCTCGGCTGTTTCTCTTTATTATTATTTTTGGCTAAATCGGCTCGGGCACGTGGCCTTCTCGTGATATTTATTTTTTGTGTGCTGTAACTTAAGGTTTTGACATGTTATCTGACTTGCAATTTTCTTCCCTTTTTACAGCTATTCACTGACCATATCTTCTGATGATGGTAGCCAATCACCGAGTTCACAAGTGCCTTTGTATCTATGGGGTGGTTTCAAGGTGCACAGAAGAGATTCGTGGCTAAAGATCACTTCCAGAAGTCGCGTGCCACATGTGCTTGTGCCGTACTTAGCGTCTTCGACTGACGATGAGCCAAGTGTGGATTCGAATAATTCGGATGCCAGAATTATCACATTACGTCCCTTCTACTTCTCCTTAGGCTTCATGCCCTGTCGAAGTTCTTCAAGGAGTGTGCTCCAAGCCAATGTACTCCGAACGTATTTTGAGAATCTGAGCCATTTCTTCAAGCTGGTCCGTGTATGCAATGCCAAACTGTTTGACAGTCTTAGCCAAGGGGATCATGTATGGCACGCCGACATGTTGGAGGTTAGTGGACGTTGGAAAGGCAAGGTCATCGATGGTACATCATACTTCTATTGATCTGCTTCAATTGTGTCTGAATTCTTTAATGTGTGACTAACTGACTTCTGTCTTCTGCTTGCTGAGAATGATATCTGTAAGAAACTAGATCTTGAGCTGAACATGGCTAAGGTTTGTCGGGCCTTGAACATCCCTGCGAGTTTCCCGAATGGCACTGCCTATTGAGTGAGTATCAGAAGAAAGCTAATGGTTTGCCCTTTGCGAAGGATGTTGAGATATGGAAGCAGTTTGTCTCAGACTCGGATGATATGCCTGCCAAACAGGAGGACTCCTCAATTAAACCTCCTAAAAGCGGTAGGCCGACACCAAGTCCTCTATAGATGAAGTTGCAACTTTGCGAGAAATGGATGTTTCTTTGCTAGGGAAGAAGCCGAAACTCCATTCTGCTGTGATCAAGTCTCCTTCAAAAGAGGTGTTGTTTGCTAAGAAGTCTCAAGTGGGAGATGCTCCTTTGTCATTTACCAGGGCCAAGCACCTCGTCGACTTGAATAACAAGAAGATTGGTAGCGTGTGGAATGTTTGGGATAATCTGCTAAAGTCTCCCATTATCTAGCTTAAAGACTACAATCTCTCGTACAAAGAAGTCTATTCTCGAACTAGTTCGCCTACCAAGAAACAAAGAGCTATTGACATTCCTCCCCAAAGTTCAAGTCGTCTGCTCCTCCACCTAACCATTGTGATTCATCTGCGGAGCCATGAGCAGTCAAACATAAAGCTTATTTGGAGTAGTTGACTTATTTGGAGGTGCGGATGGCTGCGGTTAAGAAGGTTAGAGAGTCATCAAGTCGGGCGAAGGGTTCTTCGAAAACACGAATAGCTGGCCCAAAGGTTTACAAGTCCAACTCCGCAGGGGATGCATGTGTGTCTGATATGCTTAAGATGAACTTTCTGTCAAGCTCGTCTGCTTGCATTGCACTGGTTGATCTTATACATCAGGCTAGTGAGCTTGGCAGGTAGTCACTTTACTTCAAAAAGGAGTAGTTTTTGCAATTGAGGCTATCCGAAATCGTCTGCTGTTGCTGAGCTCCATGAGTTGGAGAATAAGAATGTTGATCTAACTTGCAAGCTCTTGACTGAATAGAACCGTCATGAAAAGAAGATGTCTAAAATGAAAGAGAGCATGTCTGTGCTGAAGAGTTCCCTTGCCAAAAAGGATAGTGAACTCAACTCTTCTGTTATTGCCCTGCATGGTCTCAAAGAGGCCTACTTCTGTCTTGAGAGAAAGAATGCTGACATAGCCTCGAGTTATGACAAACTTCTGGCCAAGTTTGATACCTACCACAAAGCTGCTGAACGATCCAAGTCTGAGGCTGTCATTGATGCATACAAGCTGGGCTGTTTGGACTGCAAGGGTAGGGCCACTCCTTCTCATTCCATTGAAGATGAAGATTTTGAGATGTTCGGTCTTGACATGCCCCATGCTCAAGGTGTGTAGAATAATGTTGTGGATATGGAGGCAGCCAAAGAGCAGGTGGCTAGGTGGTTGATAAGACTACACTTGAGGAGGATGATGCCTAGGAGCGCGCAGTTGACGAGATGGTAGAAGATTTGGCAGAATAAGCAAAAGGAGTTGCTGAGAAGATGGCTACATCTAATGTGCATACACCTGAGCTAGGCGGAGCCATGTAAGGCGTAGTTAACTAGGCAGAAGCTGAGGAGGTCACTGACCAGTAGATAGAGACTCTTTTATATTTTCAAGCTTTGTAATCTGCTTTTCTGTTTGCAATAATTGGTCTTGTGAACCATCTTTCTTTTGCTGAACTCTAGCCAGTTTGTCACTTTGTTTTGGAAATTTTAGTCATTTTAAACCAAAATTTGTGAGCTGCTTGAGTGACCTAATGGTGCCTTAGTTGTGCATCTCCCTTATGATGCTTGAACGTGCTATTTTGCTTCTCCCTTAAGATTCTTCAGATTGGCTTTAGTCTCTCTTAGGACGTTTTGGTAATTGCCTACGTTTCCCTTAGGACATTTTGGAGGTTGCCTACATCTCCCTTAGGATGTTTTGGCAGATGGCCTACGTCTCCCTCAGGACATTTTGGCGATTGCCTACGTTTCTCTTAGGACGTTTTGGTAGTTGCCTACGTCTTCCTTATGACGTTTTGGCAAATGGCCTACGTCTCCTTTAGGACGTTTGGCAAATGGCCTACATCTCTCTTATGATATTTTGGCAGTTGTCTACATCATATGTCATTCTTCATCAACTACGGAGGAGAGGGCTCAGTCGCCTGCTTGTGGTCCAAGCAGGTGAGAGGGAGCTTCATGGGTAATGCCTTCAGAGGTGGTGGGCATTCCATTGTCTTGGAACCTCCTTGCCTTCTAGGATATCTAGTGTATAGTTTTCTTTGCCCACAAATCGGTTGATCATGTAGGGACCTTCCCAACTGGGCTTCATCTTATTTGATCCTTGCCTTTGTGTTGTAATGAAGGCTTTACTAAGCACAAGGTCCCCATATTGGAATTGTCTGACTTTGGCTCTTGTGTTTTTGTAGTACGTCAACTGTTGTTGATAAGCTGCAACTCAAAGAATGACATTTTCTCTTTCTTCCTCGAGCAAGAACTCCAGGTAGCTCATCGACCCATTTTCCTTCGGCGCCTTCCAGTCTCTTCTTCAGAAAATCTAGAATGATCTTATTAGATACTTTTGCTTGACCACTGCCTTGTGGATATCTAGGAGTTGACAGGTGTTGCTTGATGCCATACTTTGCAAAGAATATGGTGATCTGCTTGCCAATGAACTACGACTCATTGTCAGTGACCAATGACTGTGGGCTGCCAAGCCGACATATAATATTCTTCCAAAAAAATAGCTCGACATTGGCTTTTTTAGTAGAAGATAGAGATTTGACCTCGATCAGTTTAGTAAAGTAGTTTCTGGTGATGATCATCATGTCTTTCTTGGCAGGTGAATCGCCACAGGCTGTTCTATAGATGATACACTCAGCAGGCAAGCTAGGAACCGACTTGTATCGTTGGCATCAATCACATCTTTTGACATACTTCTTGGAGTCATGTCTCATGGTAGGCCAAAAGTAGCCTATGCTTAGGTTCTGAGTGAGTGACCTGTCCCTTGAATGGTTGCTGCATGCGCTGTCATGGATTTTGCAGAGCACTTCAAGTGTTTGCGGGTACTTGATGCAGGTGACATAAGGACCAAAATATGATCTTCAAACAAGCTTGCTGTCATTCATGTAGTATCTTGCAGCTTTCTGCTTGATTTTTCTAGCCTCGAACTTCTTCCTTGACAAATTTTCATTTACCAAGTAGTCAATGATTGGGTCTTGGCAGCTAGGATCCTTATCAATCTGCATCAGGTTCGGCTGCTCATTTTCTTCGATGCTTGATTGATCAAGGTGCTTGACCGAAATTGAGCATTTGAACTAGGTATCCAAAGATGATCCCAGACTTGCAAGTGCATCTGCATGTGTGTTTTCTACCCGAGGAATTTGTTGGATAGTGAAGGTGGATAATGCGTTCTTTGTGTTGGCACTGGATCATCCTTGGGTTCTTGGCCATGTACTCTTTTGACGCTTGATTAATGATCAATTGAGAATCTGAGTAGGTGGCTAGCTTCTTGATTGACAGCTCCTTTGCAGTGTGCAGGCCAGCGAACATTGCCTCGTAATCTGCTTCATTGTTTGAGGCTGGAAGGCCAAGTGTGACGGCTTGCTCCAACAAGGTTCCGTCCGGGTGATTATAATGACGCATGCTCCAGCTCCCTTGTGATTTGACGCTTTGTCTATGCGCAACTACCACATGTCCTTGGGCATGTCTGGATCGGCGTATGCGATCTCATATGCTTTCAAACTTTCTTTGAATATGTTGGCCATATTCTCTTCTTCGGCTAATGGAGTGAACTTTGGAACAAAATATGTAAAAGCCTGGGCTTTTATAGTAGTCTTTGGGGGGGGGGGGCAAGGAGGTCATACTAACTTAATTCGATAGCCCACTTCATAAATCAATCTCAAAGGAAATTATGTCATGACGATGATTTGGTGAGATTGGTTGTAGGGTCTTAATTTTCTTGCAAAAATTACATGGGACTAAATGAGCCTCTTTTTGAATAGCGAGTTTTTGCATCGAGAAGGGTTTTTGACTTGTTGAATATCGGATGTTGTGCCCTCGGCTCTTCTCGGATAAGAGATGAGCTGACTGCTGAGTTGGACACCTGTAGATAGATGAACAAATCTTCATCTGGTACTAGTTTTGAGAGTAAGGGAAGTGAAGTGAGGTAGGTCTTCAAGTTTTGGAAATCTACTTCGTACTCTTCATCCCATTTGTCTCTTTGTCCTTTCTTCAAGGCTTTGAAGAATGATCTGCACGTATCGGTGGATCTCAAAAGGAATCAGTTGAAAGCTGTTGCTCTGCCTGTTAGAATTTGTATCTCTTTCATTCTTGCAAGAGAATTCATGTTGAAGATGACCTTGATTTGATTTGGATAATCTTCAATGCGTCTTTGGGTGACTAAGTACCCCAAAAATTTGCTGGATGAGACTGCAAATGTGCACTTGCTCGGGTTCAACTTCATATGGTATTTTTTGAGCAGGCTGAATGCTTCAGCAAGATTCTTGATTTGATCTGCTCGTCGGGGAACTTTGACTGTCATGTCATCTACGTAGACCTCCATAGTCTTACTAATGTGCTCCTTGAAAATCCTGTTTATGAGCCTCTGGTACATTGCTCTGGCATTCTTTAGCGCAAAAGGCATGACTTTGTAACAATATGTGCCTCTTTTGATTATGAAAAAAGTATTCGCCTTATCTTCTTCATGCAACATGATTTGATTATAGCCGGAGTAAGTGTCCATGAAGCTTAGTAGTTTATTGCCGAAAGTTGAATCTACGAGCTGATCAATTCTTGGCAGGAGAAAGTTGTCTTTTGGGCATGCCTTGTTAAGGTTGGTGTAGTCCACGCACACTCCCCACTTGCATTGGTCTTTCTTTACCACTAGAACAACATTGGCTAGCCACTCTGAGTAGGAGACTTCTTCAATCAAGTCGGTATCTAGGAGCTTGTCAATCTCGGCTTCGATGATGGCAACTCGCTTAGGAGCGAAGTTGCATCTGTTCTGCGCCACTGGTCTGCTGGCTAGGTTGACATGAAGGCGAAGGCAAATGATTCATGGATCAATTTCAGATGGTGACCACGCGAACACGCCTTTGTTGTTCTGGAGGAAGGTTGTAAGCTCCGCCTTCTCCTCTAGGCTTAGGTGCGAGGCAATCCGCTCTGTTCTTTCTAGCTTATCAGGATCCAGGGGTACTAACTCGACATCTTCCTCAGGCTTCCATCCTTATTTAGGAGAGACCTCCGGGCAGATTCCCTCGTCTTGGTCCTGGTTCTTTAATTGCTATTAGGAATAGCTATTCTCTTTCATTTCTCTTCTGCTCGACTGTTAGGAACGGGACATGTGGCCTCCCATGCTTTTTATGCTCCCTTCAGATATGCTTGATTTATAGCGACGAACTGTGCTTTCTTGCTTTTCCTCAGCCATTGAGTGAGCATTTTCTCACCATCGCCTAATCACTATTGATCAAGCCAACACCTCCCCTAGTGATTGGGTAGCAAATTTTCTGGTGTGTGGCAGAAGTGATGTTGTTGATCTTGCCAATCCATGGTCTGCCGAAGATGCCATTGTAGGGGGAGATTTCGGCAATGATCATGAATGCCTAAGTGCTGATCATTGGTGGGGAATAGGCATCGAGATCTGCCGTTCCCATTTGCTAGACCACCGAAAGTTGAAGGATGTTGGTTGTACTGCCTTCGTCTAAGTGAACTCTCTTGATCATGGCTTGCGAGATTTGGATGCTTATGACGAGGGCGTCATTGTATGGCATATCAAGCCCAATCAAATCTTTCTTCTAAGCCAATCAAGGGATCGTCTTCAATTGCTAGGTAGCTAGTTAACACATGGGATATAACAGCGGCCTGTTTAATCTTCCTCTTCTTTTCCTTGCTAATAAGCCCAAATTCCTCGGAGTCAGCTAGGATTGTGCTAATCCTTATGACCTTCTGTGGGGGCTCCTTAGTGTCATCTCGGTCCTCCAAATGATGGATGGCTTTCTTTACCATGAACTCCGTGCAGTGACCTTCTCTTACGAGCTCTTCGAGGTGCATCTTCCAAGATCGGCAGTTGACATACTTGTTGGTATTCTCTTGTCAGGATCTCCCTTCAAAGGTGGTGGTTTTCTTAGCCAAAGCTTATCCTTCACTTGGCCCAAGATTTGATGTATCGAGATAGTGAACTTTGTGTAGGAATCATCTACTAGTGCGCCACCTTGGGATGGTGCCTTACGCTTTTCTCCATAGTTCTTATTGCTAGGCTTATCACCTCTCTAACCTGCCTCATTGGGTGATGGGTTGGCTTGCTTAGCAAACTTCTTTGTGGAAATTCGATCGTCGTCCTAGAGCACGTACCATTCCGCGATCGTGAAGAGCTCTGCCAGAGTCTGGTAGACCCTTGAACCTTTTGATGTAATCTTGAAAAGACTCATCATGCTTCTTCCGCAGGTTGAATAGGTGGTCGACTTGCTTCTTGATCATCCAGTAGGAAGTGTACTCCTTGGGGAAGACAGAAGCCAGCTCCTTGAAGCTGCTGATCGACCTAGATGGCAGGTTATGGAACCAATCCTGGGCTGCTCCTCGTGAGGTCATTGCAAACACCTTGCTTATCAGCGTGTCCTCAGCCTTGTAGAGAATCATAACACTTTTGAAGTGCTTCAAATGGCTCTCGGGATCGGAATTCCCTTTGAAGTGTGTGAAAGAAGGCATTGAGAATCGCTTCGATGGAGCCACCTCTTCGAACTTTGTGGTGAATGAAGAGGAGTTCACTTGGTCCACCTCCTTGCACAGAGCTTCTCGACATCTTTTGCTCATATGGCCAATGGTTCACGTCAGTGTCCTCCATGATGCTGACATCGCTCATTTACATCCTAGTTTTCTCGATGAAGTAGATCTCCTCAATTCTCCTGGCTGCGCAGCTTGTTGGTGGACTGAGCTTGCAAGGGACCCTTTATAGCTTGTTATTGTGAATTGGTTCCTTGGGACTGAGCATGTGGGGTTTTTTCTTCCCGTACTTCATGGGGATGATCTCCTTGTGGGCTAGTCTCACGTGAAGGCCTCTCTGTGAGCCCATACGGGTGTGAACCTAGGATCATGGGCCCTACCTCTCATGCACATTGATCCTTGGACTTAATCTCTATCGGAGACTTGATCTACTTTGAGCAGGGCTCACGGATGCTTACAACATGCCAACGTGCTGAGCAGCATGCTCTTGTCCTTCTCATTGTCTGCTTACTTCTATTCGACCTGCATGGGATCTGTCGAATTGCCTGTGGGTGCATTCGTCCATCCTTCTCTCTTTGCCTTGTGGTCCAAGGCCAAGGTCTTGAACTAAGTCAATCTGATTTAGGAGCTATCCAAGCAAGTTGTTTTGGTCGTCTAATCTTTGAGTAGTTGGTGTATTGCCTAGTTATAGCGATTGGATTTGCCTCAAAACTCACCAAATGACTCCTCCCACAACATTATGATATTCCTCAAGTTTTGGACTCAATCTGATATCGATTAGTTCTTGAAATTGGACAATTCATGTTCATACAAAGTTCATTCAGAAATGGAGTGGTTGGTGTATTGCATAGTTCTAGAGATTGGATTTCACTCAAAATTCACCAAATGACTCCTTCCACAACATTATAATGTTCCCCAAGTTTGGGACTCAATCCTATATCGATTGGTCCATGAAATTGAACAATTCAGGTTCGTACGAAGTTCGTTCTGAAATGGAGTGGTTGGTGTATTGCATAGTTCGAGAGATTGAATTTCACTGAAAACCCACCAGATGACTCTTCCCACAACATTATGATGTTCCCCAAGTTTTGGACTCAATCCGATATTGATTGGTCCATGAAATTGAACAATTCATTTTCGTACGCAGTTCGTTATGAAATGGAGTGGTTGGTGTATTGCCTAGTTATAGTGATTGGATTTCATTCAAAACTCACCAAATGACTCCTCCCCCAACATTATGATGTTCCCCAAGTTTTGGACTCAATCCGATATCGATTGATTCATGAAATTGGACAATTCAAGTTCGGACGAAGTTCATTTTGAAATGTTGTGGTTGGTGTATTGCATAGTTTTAACCATGGTCTGGTGATTTAGGAGCTACAAGATGCAAACAATTTAAACATGGGGTCTAAGAGCAATCAAACAAAGTGCAAGGAATCAAGGTAGCGGACAAGCAGACACCTATATGACTTGGCATCCACTGGTCCTATCTACTTTCACAAATCCTAGAGTCTAAAGAGCTAATAGTCCCTTAAAACATTCATATGAGACCAATTGTAACACCACCCCTTTATGTACTCCGGAAGTGCTACTTTTCCAACCTACTTAAGAGTTCATGATAAACAAATAGGTTAATTGAACCATAACTGAAAAGAAAACTAATTGTCATTAATTCCTTATCCAATAAACTCAAGTGTCACCGAACGAAATCTTAGCCCAAAATGAAATAAGTAAATCTAGCAGAAGAAAATCAAACTTTCAAAGAGGGCTATGTGTCAACCACTTATTTTTCTTTTTATGAAGTAAGTCTAGAGAACGCAAACCCTATGGGACCATGACCTGCTGCCAATCCTCCTATTACTCCTTAGTAACTTCAGTACCTGGAACACAATAAATTACTAGTGAGATAAACTCAGTAAGTAGCTAGAATATATATATATACACACACACACAAATACATAGCCTTATACTCATATGTTTGTGCACCTAGCATGAAAATGAATGCATGGTCTTAACTTATCAAATTTGGACTAGAGTGATCCTTCAGTACTAGAGGCCCACTGAAAACTTATACTGACAGAGAAAGGGGCCTGTCGTCACCCATCAGCAGCACCACAATGTGAGCCTTATAACATACTTGTTGTGACCCGTCGATGACACCCACAATGTGAGCAACAAACAACACGTCACCCGTCAATAACACCCATATTGAGCCTTATAACTTACTGAGCGTCACACGGGATCTCATAATGACCTAGGATTCTCTAGCAGTCCTTACTTAAACTAAGTCAAGGTCGAATGGTGTATTGAGACTTGTATATGACTTAATCATACCTACTTATCATGGGTTATACACACTTGTATACGCAATCAACAAACTTAGGTAACAACCATGTTACTTGCAAATATACGAACATCACAATCAAATGATATAATCACTTATACAGATACTTATTTACATACGTATAGGCACACACACACACACACACACACACACACATATATATATTTATCATGGTTCCAGAGCAAGTCTAGGATACTTTTCTTGCAGTGAACACCACACAAATATACTTGAGGTATAAGTCTTATATAGGTGCTAACCTATAAACAAACTCAACCAATAAGGACCTATACAAAGGCAAAGTAGTCTACCAGCACTTGCAACACATACTCAAATAATTTTTGTAAATTCTACCAAACACGAAATGGTTCTGTTTGGGTCTAAATTCCACGCGTCAGCCTATCTAGGTACTTAGCCATGTCAACAACAGGGGTTTGGGCTTTGTTTTACCTAAATTAAAATTCAGCCCATGATGTTTTAGAAGCCTAGACCATTCCAAACTAGTTGCAAAATAAATTATCATAGGTTAAAGGTTAATTGACATTAGTGGTAATTTAATATGGAAAAAGCCAGTTTTAATTAGCTTAATTGTTACCCAGCTTCCAAATCTTTTCCAAAGGGTTCAAGATTTCTCTCCATAATGCCCATGTGACCCCCAATGGCAAGACATCAGCAGAAAGGGGCAGAGGACGTGCTGGGGAGTTGGTAGAAAGGCAAAATCAAAAGGCCAAGTTTCCTTCCTATACTCATGATGGTTGTGCGTCAGTTCAAGCTAGGTTTACAAGAGATAAAACAAGAAATAAGAGAGTTGGTTGTTAGAAAGTCAAAACTGATCATCAGGAAAACTGACTTGTAATGAGGTTTCTTGTCAGATTAACTGCTACCCTTTTTGCTCTGGAACAGAGAATCCTCTCAACAATGTGTCCTCCATAACTTAGCCTTCTGACCACAGGTTAGTTTTCAGAAGTAGTTCACAAAGGAAACAAGATTTCTCTCTTTACAAATTTGGTCAAAACAAGTGAATCAAGTGGAGTTTGGGGTTTTTTTTTCTTTTCATAATATGAAAACGTCAACAAATTTTTAAAGATGCTTGGTGTCTCAGAGTTGCCAGAATAGCTCTTAGATGATTCATAATCAAGCAGAATAGGTATTGAAGTGCAGTTCCAAGCCAGCAATTACCAATCTAGTCAAGATTGAAGAGATCCCAATTCTTCCCACTTGACAAGCCTATCCATGGCTAAATCTGATTAAAGCTCTGCCAATCTCAACATTGATATTGATTTCCAGCTGAGCCCTATTAGTTGAAGGGGTTGACGTGGAATTCTAGCACAGATATATCTAGTCTAGCCTGAGTCACAAACAAAAATTCAAGAAGAAACCAAAGCCCAAGGTTCTGATGTCCTTCCGAACTTGGCATCTCTCTTTTGTTCAAAATTGTGTAATAGGCAGATCTCTTTGAAATAGTCTGATCTATTTTCAATATTCATTTTTGGCTAAGACTTACAAGTTTTACTGTGGGAAATTGTAAAGTCCTCACTAGTCTGAGTCATGAAAGAACTTACTTGGGAGTTATTCCTCACCCAAATTCACAATCACTTGATATTTATTTTTCATAAGTCTGTTATGGTTTTTAATGGCTAACAGTGGCACGCTCGCACACAAAAGAAGGTTGACTTGTTGACCACCAATGGTTTTCAAGCTAATGAGGAACTTTACCATATCGCCACAGGAACTACATCAAAACGGGTAAACAATTTGGAACGGCCGGTGGGACCCACAATACACATATTCCTAAACAAGTCGTTTGGTATATGAACCATGGAAACAGGTCAACTAGCTATCCGGGAAGATGGATTTGAATAAGAAGAGAGTGATGCCAAACAATCAGCTCACGGTAGTACCAGAAATAGACGTTCCTAGTCCAGTTCCAGAAGTTTGAAACCAGATACATGTGGTTGCGCTCCGACAGGAGGTTGCAGCTTAGAGAAGTCAAGACACTTTGAACAATATGATGGGCATCATGCAGTGGCAAGTCAACAGGCAATTCAGGAAGGATAGTGATGATGCTGCTATTGCTAGCAATCCAAATCCAGACGATGTAGTCCAATAGCTGGAACTCTCTTTCGGACATTCCCCGGGATTGGCATGGTCATACCAAGAAAATCCTCTCATTGCACAGATGGCTGGAATACCTCAACTAGGTCGGACAAAGGGGATGAGCCCTTGTCTTCCAAGAGCAGGAAGTTCCAGCTCTTCCAGCGGGCCTAGCAGCAGATCAGGCTCCCCATAATCAACTAGAACTCCCACCTATTCCACGGCAAGGGGTAGAAGAGGCAGGGGAGCAATTAACCATTTTGCCAAACTTTGATAGGCCAGGAGGAAACTGGAGAAACCCTCTAGATTTCAAGGAAGAAGAAAAACATAAGGAGGAGGTTGTACCTAGACCACACAGAATTGAACAGAGAGTTGAACAGAACCAGCCGGAAAAGGGTCAAAACCTACCTTCTGTTAATGCTTTGAACGAAATGGGGGTACTGCAGAGAATGATTAGAGAAATGATGGATCTTAAGGCTAGAAAGGAGAGAGACCAACCTACAGGAAGCCATATCCGGCCTATATTGATCAAATGCCATTACCACCCGGTTTTAAAGTACCAAATTTCATCAATCGAGCATATAGGCAGATTCTCAGTCTAATGCATAGCCATAGAGAATAATCCCTTTTTAAAGCTTAGGCTTTTTGGGAATTCCTTGTCTGGACATGCTTCTACCTGGTATACCAATTTTCCAACTAATTCCATCCAAACATGGGAACAGATGGAGAATGCTTTCCATGACTACTATTTTAGAATTTAGCCAGAAGTCACCACAGTGATCTTGCTGCTCTTAAACAGAGTGAGGATGATCTGCTCAGGATTTCATCACCAGGTTTAGGAAGCTCAAAATGAAGTGCAGGATCCCCATGGAAGAAAGACACTTCATCCAAATGGCTCACACCGCCCTCAAAATTTCTCTGAGGAAGAGATTCAATGGAATGGTGTTCAGAGATTTGGCAAAACTGGCAGACAAGGCATCCAAATATGAAGAACTGCTAAAGGAAGAACAGTAGAAAAGAAATTCTTCCAAAGGTACATACTACAAGACACCGTCTTTCTCAGTCCATTTGGTTGAGGTGGAATCGGAAGAAGGTCAAGAGAGTTCAGAAGAAATAGAGGTGGCAGTGGCAGAGATGGAAAGGTTAAAGCACCCTATCAGTTGCAAGGCTTTGACAAAGCCACCAAAGGATCAAAAGCCACCACCATTTACAGGCTGCTTTGTCCTCAACAAGCCAACACATAACAAAATCTACTCTTTTGATTTAACCGGACGCTCTGTTCAATGAGATGATCTTACATAAGGCAATAGAGACACCTCATAGCTTTGCTAAACCGGAAGAACTCAAAAGAAGGTAGTATTGCAAACGGCACAACTCTTGGAATCATTCCACCAACAGTTGTGTTGTTTTCAGGGATGTTATACAAGAAGGAATAACGGCAGGAAAGCTCAAGCTAGCCCAGAAACTGCTACAGTAACAACAAACCCTTTTCCTCAACCTCAACTGAACATGGTCAACCTAAACTGGCCAGAACAGGAGAAAGGCAAACTGATAGTGGAAGTCAGCCCTAATATGGGTAGAAGAGTCACAAAAGAGGTGAACCGAAGGCCAAAGGCTATTATCTCAGCTGGGGTAGTTCTGTGCAGCATGTGCAAATGCGAATGCGAGCTGGAAATAGCTTTAGATGAGCAGAATTGTCCCTCGAGAAGTGTCTTTGATAGAATCGGAGCATCACACCACCAAACCATGGTTTCAGCTTTATCCAGGAGCACAGCCAGACAGAGAACCTATCAAACACTTGCCCAACACATCAGAAAAGTAACTGAGTAGCTAAGAAAGGAAATGTCGATTAAAATGCCCAGAAATGATAGGCCATTGGCAACTATCATAGACAACAGGTGGTATTCTATAGGAAAGAATGGCATGCCAACTCTAAAACTGACCAGAACGCAAAGGAGGAGAATCTAAAGGCAATACTACATCTTCCTCAGGAACAAGGATAGTACACAGGTGTTTACATAAGTCAATTCTACAAGAATTAAGAATAATCTAGAGAGGAATATTCAAACAGAACAAACAGTCTATCAACCGAAGAAGCTGGTGGAAGCCAGATTCCCAAATGAATCCTCTTTCTACCAAGCTTCATTTTCGAATAATAATTTGGAGCCCTCACAAGTATAAGATCAGGCCAGATTCCTTCCAACAGATGATCAAGAGAACTTGACTGAAGAATACGAGGAAGAATATGTGGATTATGAACTATCTGCATGATGATTAGTTGGAACCTTCACAATCACAAGATCAGGCCCGATTCCTTGAAACAGAAGATCAAGAGAACTGGACTGAAGATGACGAAGAGGAACAAGTAGAACACGAAGGAGAACTAGATGAAGAAACTCAAGCTGTAGAATTGGAGAACTTGTTGCAAGGTGATTTTGACATCAATATGGTGTTTGTCCTGTCAGAAAAGTTTAGAGCAGCATAAAGACAAGAAAGCACCATGGAAGGGGATGTAGTATCCCAAGAAAGTTTTGAAAGCAGATTGACCAAAGAAGAAAATGGGCCAGAACAGGCGGAATTGCCCGGAAAATAACTGCAAAACAGTTATGTTTTTCTAAACATCAGGCCCATGTTCATCATTGCGAACTTCTAGGGGATCCCTATCCCTAAAGTAATGGTAGATGGAGGTGCATCAATCAATCTACTCTTTTACAGACTATCAGTGAAGATGGGTAAAACAGAGAAAGATCTAATTCCAATGCGTCTTACAGTCACCAATTTCGCTGGAGGCATCACTACGACCCATGTGATACTAGATGTGGATGTCATAGTAGGAACCAAGAAGTTGAAGATTGCATTCTTTGTGGTAGACACCACTTCTACCACTTACAATGCATTACTTGGGAGGGACTGGATCCACCAGAGCCTACGTATTTCTTCCACTCTATGCCAACAGTTGGCCCTCTAGCATGAAGGGGGTTTTATGAAGATAGTAGAGGCTGATCCACGACCATTTCTACCATCTGGCTTATGTTTCAAAGCCAGGTATTGTCATAATGATCTTGATCCTTTTACTTTCTTTGGAGTCAATCAGAATGGCCGCCCTCATGGTGTCACAGCCTAGAGACTCATTGAAGAAGGTCTGGCCAGTTCTCTAGAGGACTGGAATAGACCTTTTGTCCTGAACCTCCAAGCCTCTGATGTGTAGCTCAAACCAACAAGAAAAGGATTTAGTTGCAACAATCGATCCATGGCAAATAAATTATTAATATATTGGGCAGAAAGAAAGCTTTCTATGCATAATCTAGCAATTAATATTGTAGAATTCATGCATGAAAGTGAAGAGGAGCAGGAAGGAAGTTTACAGGAAGAGGAATTGTAATTTGCACCAGAAGCATGGGATGACTCTTTGCCAGAGGTAGAAGACCCTTTGCAAGAAATAAACTTGGGAATAGAAGATGATCCCAGGCCTACTTTTTTTAGTGCATTGTTAGAGGAGCCATTGAAGGGTAAAATCATTGCACTTCTGAATGATTTCAGAGACTGTTTTGCATGGTATTATCACGAAATGCCTGGACTGGACAGAAGATTGGTGGAGTGTAAATTGCCAATAAAAGAAGGTTACTTACCAGTCAAGCAGGCCATGAAAAGAATGTCCATGGAGACAGAATTAAAGGTCAAAAAAGAAATTGAAAGACTGGATAAGGCAGGTTTTATCAGACCAGCCATTTATGCTGATTCGTTGTCTAATATTGTACCGGTTCTCAAAAGAAAGACAGGAGCAGTCAGAGTTTGTGTGGACTACAGGAATTTGAACGAGGCATCTCTCAAAGATTAGTACCCCATGCTAATGGCAGACATGTTAGTGATGGAGTCGCGCATAATCAAATGCTATCATTCATGGATGACAATGCAGGTTACAATCAAATAATGATGGCAGAGGAGGATATCCACAAAATTACTTTTATGTGTCCAGGACATATAGGCTCTTTTGAATATGTTGTAATGCCTTTTGGTTTGAGAAATGTACGGCTACCTATCAAAGAGCAATGAATTCTGTATTCCATGACATAATAGGCCATTCCTTAGAGGTGTACATAGATGATGTGGTGATTAAATCCCCAGAAAAGAAGAATCATTTATTTGATATGAAGGAAGCTTTTCTAAGGATGAGACAACACAAATTGAAAATGAATCCCAAGAAATGTGTCTTTAGGGTTCAAGTAGGCAATTTCCTGGGTTTCTTGGTTCATCAAAGAGGCATAGAGATAGACAAGAATAAATAAAAATCTATTATAGAAGCTTTGCCACCTTAAAACAAGAAAGAATTACAAAGCCTCTTAGGGAAAATCAACTTTCTTAGGAGATTCATATCCAATTCTGCCTGGAAAATCCAACCATTCTTGTCCTTGCTGAAATTGAAGGAAGAGCAGGTATTCATGTGGGGTTCTGTCTCCACCAAAGAAAGGCAGACCACTCAAGTTATATGTTTCTACATCAAAAGGATCTATTGGTAGCCTTTTGGTTCAAGAGAACAAGGAAGTAAAGGAGCGGCCAGTCTACTACCTGAGCAGAACTCTAATAGAAGTGGAAAGAAAATATTCTGTGATTGAGAGGCTATGTCTGGCTTTGTACTTCACCGCTAGAAAACTCAGACATTACATGTTACCCTTTACCATCTACATCATTGCCAAGACAGACTTCATCAAGTACATGATGACAAGATCAATGCGGAGAGGCAAAATTTTTAAATGGACTCTGGCCTTGTCAGAATTTGTCTTCCGCTATGTTCCTCAGAAAGCTATCAAAGGACAAGCTGTATCAGATTTTCTAGCAGATCTTCCAGGGGAAGAGATTGAGAACATGGATTCCATGGATATAGCCAATGTAGATCTGTTATGTAGAGCTCATACTTACCTCAATAATCCCTTATACTCGGTCCATCTCACCCCATGGAAGCTGTATTTTGATGGATCTAAAACCGACCTCGCCTCTGACACAGGAATTGTTTTAAAAGATCCATTGGGAATCAAGCACTGTTATTCATTCCAGCTAGACTTTCTATGCACCAACAACAGAGTAGAGTACGAGGCTTTGATCATTGGCCTTGAGATGCTGATAGAATTAGGAGTACAGTATGTGGAAATCCAAGGAGATTATGTGCTTGTTCTAAAGCAGATTACAGGAGAATACAAGTGTTTAAATCCTTCTCTAGTAGTTTATTTCGTGGCAGCTAGAAACCTCTTGGTGGAATTCAGGGAGGCTACTTGGTAACATATTCCAATGGAAGAAAATTTTGCAGCCAATGAAATGGCTTGGATAGCAACGGGAGTGCAAATGCCTAAAGACTGCATCCAGAGAATCATCAAAGTAGGGAAGAAAAGTCTACCATTTGTTTGACCAGAGGAATAGAGATAGATGTCAGTTCTGCCACAATGACTGAGGAAGATTAGAGACTGCCTATAATTAATTATTTGCAATATCCAACCCTTCCTTCTGAAAAGAAAACGAGGATCATGGCTCTGAATTACCTCATGTGGAATGGGGATTTGATCAGAAAAGGCAAGGATGAGCTACTTTTGATATGCTTAGGGAAGGACGAATACATGAAAGTCATGGGAGAAGTCCATGAATGAATCTATGGAGCTCGTCAAAGAGGAAGAAAAATTTGTTGGCTGATCAGAAGGTACGATTATTTATGGCCTACTATGATGCAAGATTGCATAGAATATTCCAAAAGATGCGAAGCTTGCAGAGACACGGACCAATCCAACAAGCTCCCTCAGTTCCCATGAATCCAGTCATTAAGCCATGGCCATTTAGAGAAAAGGCAATTGTCCTTATTGGTAAAATCTATCTAGCCAGTAGCAAACACCATTGCTTCATCATTGTGGCCACGGATTACTTTTCTAAATGAGTAGAGGCTAAGCCACTCAAATCTACGACATCTCAGGAGATCATTACTTTCATTGAGGAACAAATTGTGCACAGGTTTGGCATACCAGATTCAGTCACAACTGACAGAGGGACTTCCTTCCTTCCTTTGGCATACCAGAATCANACCTCAAAATCAAGTTACTCCAGTCCACTCCTTACTATGCTCAGGCAAATGGGTAGGTAGAGTCAAGCAACAAAGTAATCATTGATATCATCAGAAAATGCTTGAGGAGAATCCATGGCAATAGCATGAAAAGTTGTCAGAGACCTTATGAGCCTATAAAACTTCAAAGAGAGACGCAACCGGCATGACCCCATATGCTCTAACCTATGGACATGATGCAATTCTACCCATGGAGATCACAGTCCAGTCCATCAGAATTACCTAGCAGCATAATTTAGTTGGAGAAGACTACTCGCAAGCAATGCTGCTAGAATTAGAAGGATTAGACACAAGCAGAATTAACACTCTCAATAAATTCTTGGCAAAAAAGAAGCTATAGCAAGAGCTTATAATAAGAGAGTTAAAAACAAGATCTTTGAAGAAAGAGAAATCGTCTAGAGAGCAATTCTGCCCCTTGGATCCCAAGCTGCTGGTTATGGAAAGTGGTCACGCACATGGGAAGGCCCTTTCAGGTTAAGCAAGTCCTTAGAATGAGGGCATATAGGTTGCAGGATCGAGATGGAGTGGTCCATGTTGCACCAATTAATGGAAAGTAGTTGAAAAAGTTCTATCTAACTATTTGGGATTTACAGGCAGTACAAATTGATCCTGAAATTGAAGAAGAGATGGACAGAACTGTTGTATAATTTTGAATAGTTAATTATATATGGTTCATTTTTGTCTGTTCTACCCATCTGATATGTACGAATGTGGCAAAAATGCAACATTGGCGGAAATAAATAGAACCTTTTTCATTCATTTTGTCATGACTAAATGATAGTTTTAGTAAAACATGTTCTAAACTAGTTTTTGAGAGTCTCCTACAATCCAACCTTCTTTTATGGAGATCTCTTTCTAAAGAAGCAGACCCTGATGAATGGAAGCCTCTGCAATCACCAGTGCAGGTCTTGAAGCTGAGACCATGCTTTGCACAAGAAAAGTGACCTTGGTTTTCGCGCCCAGTCCAGCTCCAAGATCCTTTTGCCTCTCCCTCAGTGCAGCTAGTTGCTTTTGGAGATCCTTAATATGCTTTTCCAACTTATCAGCGGCGGATTTGATCTCTTTGTAATCCGCAACCATTGAATCTAGCTCCAACTTCTGCTTTTGATAGTCCACCAAGTTGGCTTCATGAGTACTCTTGCAGAATTCAGAAATGTTGAGAGAGGGCTTGAGATCTTCATATCGATCATGAATATTGGCTATGTCTCTAGACAAAGCCAAGCTAATCTCAAGAATGGGACAAAGAGCCATGTTTTCCTTGTGCAGTAGATCCAGATCTCTCATCAGTTGATCAATGATCCAAATCCATCTTAGTCGACTGCCATATTCTTATTATGTCCATCGCCTCATCCACTGCTTTGGAGTTGGTCTTGCTTGGGGTTTGCCCTAGTTTCTATCTTCAGTAGCTGGGCTTCCAAGTCCATGACTTCAAATTCTGCCAATTTTAGATCAGCATCTGAGATTGTTTCTGATGAGCCTGGGATAGAACAAAGAGGCATATGCAGAGAATAGTATAGTTAGCTCTCTTTCAAATTGAAGCCAAGAGATGAAGTTCTGAGGCCTAGCAACACTTACAGCCGCGACCATGGGCTTGAGAGCGCTGGTCACTACCGCTAGCTCTTCAACAGTTATGTCTTTTTCAGCCTGGAAGGATAGAAGCAGTGGTTAGTACTTTTGTCAAGAACAGGCAGAATTGAGAAAATAAAGGGGAATTACCTTAGGTGGAGGGACAGCAGCGGAGTTTTCTGCCTCCACATCATCGAACAAAGCCATTTTTGAATGAGTGAGATCTCCTCCATGAGCTTCTTGCTGTTTTTTGGCCAGTTCTATACTCTTCGCTATCAGTTCAGCGGGAATCTCCTCCTACAAAGGAATAGAATACATATCAAGACGGATACAGCACAATATAAACCAATTCTATTTTAATAATTTAGGGGAATCTCACCTCTTCTTTAGCGTCTTTAGTGGCTTCTTTGTCTTTATCAACGGCGTTAAAGGCTTCACATAGCTCTTCATCAGTCTCCGTTGTTGTTGTGGGGGCAGCCACAGGTTCTTCCACCACCTTGCTTTCCCTTTTCTAAGCCTCTTCATCTTGGTAGGAGGAGGAGAAGGGCTTTCAACATCAAAAATATAACAAAGGCATAGTCAATTTTTGACTCAAAACTGACCAGAAAGAATGACAGAAGAGGTTATTTCACATAAGTTACTTGGAAGTTTAGGCTGGACAGCGCTGTTCTAGGCCTGAGTAGTCTCTTTTCTCTTATTCTTTCTAGTAGAAGGGATTGCCTCATAAGTTTTTTCCTCTGCCAGAACTTCATATTCAGTATCTTCTTCCCCAAGATCTACTCTAGATCACCGACATCAATAATGGCGTTTACTACATAAAGGACAAAAGTTGAAAAACTCAACCCAACCGGAATTAACAAAAGAACATAATTTAGAACTCACCAATCACTTGTCTAGCCAAGACAGCCTGCCAACTAAGGTTGCTTGCCACGAAGTCCAAACTATTAGGCAGACGAGGGCTAGATCAACAAAACAAAATGGCGTGCATCATTAAGTGGCCAATCATTAAGTCTGAAGCCGTTTCAAAATGATTCAGACTTAGGGGCATTGTTTGGGCCTAATTCCACGCGCCAGCCCATTAGGTACTGGCCCACATCAACAATAGGGGTTTGGGCTTTGTTTTACCTAAATTGAAAGTCAAGGGAAGTTGTTTAAAAAGCCCAGACCATTTCGAACCAGCTGCAAAATAAATTATCTCAAGTTAAAGGTTAATTGCCATTAATGGCAATTTAATTTAGAAAAAGCCAATCTTAACTAACTTAATTGTTACCTAGCAGATAAAAGGGAGGAGTTTTCTCTCCACAATGCCCACGTGACCCTTAACGACAAGACATCAACATAAAGGGGCAGAGGATGTGGTGGGGAGTTGGTAGAAAGGCAAAATAAAAAAAAACCACTCCCCATAACCATTTAATGCCAGAAAAGAAGGCCAAGTTTCCTTCCTATACTCATGAGGGTTTTGCGTCAGTTCAAGCTGGGTTCACAAGAGATAAAACAAGAAATAAGAGAGTTGGTTCTTAGAAAGTCAAAATTGATCATCACGAAAACTTACTCTTGATGGGGTTTCTTATCAGATTAACTACTACCGTTTTTGGCTGGAACAGAGAATCCTCTAAAAAATGTGTCCTCCAGATATTAAGGAATAATCACTCATGCAGATTTTCTATAACTATAGGAGGATGTGAATAGGATAGAGAGAGCAAAAAAAAAATCCAAACAAAAAAAAAAACTCTCAATCATACTGACAAAATCAAGCAAGATCATACGATCCCAAAAGCCTTGAGACTCTAAAGCAACCATGCTCTTTGGTTTCTAAAAGCCATATAGTCTCTGATAAAATAGGCAGAACTTAGCCTTCTAACCACAGGTCAGTTTAGAAAAGTAGTTCACAAAAGAAACGAGATTTCTCTCGTTACAAATTTGGTTCAGAACAGGTGAATCAAGCGGAGTTCGGGGGTTTTTTTTATAACATGAAAACCTCAACAAATTTCCAAAGATGCCTTGGTGTCTCATAGTTGCCAGAATAACTCTTAGATGATTCATAATCAAGTAGAATAGATACTGAAGTGGAGTTCCAACCAACAATTGCCAATCCAGTCACTTCCAATCCAGTCCAGACTGAAGAGATCCTAGTTCTGCCCACTCGACAAACCTCTCCATGACTACATCTAATTCAAGCTCTACCAATCTCAACATTGGTATCGATTTCCAGCTGAGCTCTATTAGTTATAGGTGCTGATGTGCAACTCCAACACAGATATATCCAGTCCAGCCTGAGTCACAGACAACAATCCAAGCAGAAAACGAAGCCCAATGTTCTGATGTCCTTACGGACTTGGCAGTTTGTTTAAAATTATGTTGTAGGCAAATCTCCTTAATCGCTAACCGTGGCACGCCCACACACAAAAGAAAGTTGACTTGTTAACCACCAATGATTTTCAAGCCAAGGGGGAACTTTACCCTATCACCATAGGAACTACGTCAAAGCAGGTAAACAGGTTCCAGACTTGGTATGCTTAAAATAAACATACAGGGGGGGCTAAGGATAAAATTTTAAAAACAAAAAAACTTTGTTGTTTAACCCCCGAAACGAATCCCGAAAAAACCCCTAAACTAGAATTTCTAATGTGGAATGATATACTGTTCGGCCACCAAATGAATTTTATAAAAATACCTAGCCATCCAAAAATCTTGAAATTTCATAAGAATGAGTCAGAGATCCTAATCTACGTATATTAAAAATAATAAGTTGTTTTATTTTCGAATACTAGCCCATAAAAGAGTCCCAATTTTTTCCTGAATATAGTCTATCAAGCCATTTGATACTGACCTAGTCCACTTTGTAAAACTATTATAACATAACCATAAGTCCCATGACCACGATATTTTTCATAGTCATAGTAGCCTTAACTTTGTACATCATCAAAATTTGAGGTCAAACAGAGTTTGACTTCCATGTCTGCTATCAATTAAAAACTGGTATTAGTAACTGGAAGACTGGAATCAGCATCGAAAATCCCCATAAATCGAAAATCCCCATTTGAAGATCTTTATATTTGCAGAAAGCTGGAGATGTCTAGTTTCTTAATATCAAAATTTTAGAAGGAGAAACAATTGTTACCATCTTGAACCCTCCTCTCTAAACTCCATCCGTCAGTCTGCCTCCAGAAAATCATTTTTCCCTTTTTCGAACTCTCTCTCTCATTTTGGACATTTTTCTTAGTAATCAACTCAGCTAAACCCTAGAGTTCATTTTTAAATGTGTCACCTAATGGGCTAGCCCTAATCCTAGCATTAAAATCCTAGTTGGCCTCTTAAAACGTATCAGAGGGTCAGTCGGCTCACACTAACCTTCTTGTGCTTTCCTAAATTAAAGTACTTGGGCCTAAAAACTTAGAAGAAGCTTAAGTAAACCATTACGCTCAGCCGTATTCACAAACGTATCATAATTTAACATAAATTATACAGAGAAAATTGAATTAAACATGTCGGCCCTTACATATAATGATACAAATTGGGTAATGGACAATGAAGAAGTGAAGTCTACTAGTGGTTACATTTTCCTATTCGGTGGATTTGCAATTTCATGGGGTTCAAGGGTTTAAAAGTACTATGGAGTCTGAATTCATGGCTTTTGGATATTACTTGCACTAAGGCGTTATAGATTAAGAGTTTATTGATGGATATGCCTTTGGTAGAGAAACAATCCATACTGCGTGACTTTTTGAAAATGAATAGGCACATGCACGTGAGACATGAATCTGTGAAGAGCCTATTAAGTAAGAACATTGTGCCTTTGGAGTACATGAAGTCGGAGAATAATATTGCTGACTAATTGACTAAAAAAATTTCTAGGAGGAGAGTCCGAGAAATGTTGAGAGGGGATGGGCTTAAGCCCATAAGGGAGTCGCCTAGAAAGGTAATCCAACTTTTGCTTTTGGCAATCCCATAAAGGAAGTTCAATGGGTAGAAACAATCCATAATACGTAACTTATTGAGTACTGTTTATGTAATGTGGAGGCATTCTAGAGATGCTCTCATGCTCATCCATGTGACATCAGTGCTATATTATGTGACGTTAGGAAGGGAGTTATCCGTGAATGAGTTTCAAGGAGGGCAATCTCCCGTAGGGTGCAGGTTACATGTACTCTTGGAGAACTCACCTAAGTAAGAGACGTCATGAGGCCTCGACTGTGAGAATTGGGCTATTCTCTAGTAACTCTCATGAGAATCAAGATTAGCTCATGGCCATAAATAGCACTACCCAGCATCCAAATCTCAACTAATACTATGTGTGAGATATATATGTTGAAGTTTGGTTAGAGGTGCCAAGTTCAATACTTTGGACACTCATATGCCAAATAAGCAACTAACGAAAATTCTAACGGTAAGCTAATGTCGGAACTAGATTGTAAAAAATTGAAAAGTGTAGGATATGTAATCGTTAAAATTGAGAGTGTAAGGGCAAACATACCTTAAGGGTACAACTTTAGGGTACCAAACTGAAATTAACCCTTAAATATATGTTTCCTTTAGGGTTGTCTACACGTGTAAGATAGATAGTCGGCCACACATTTGATGCAGATTCCGGCGTGTGTGTCGGAAGCAAAAGTCCTCTGGTTGGATTGCTCGTTCCTATCACACGTTTGATGAAGATTCTGACATGTGGTCTAGTAAAATGGTCCCCGTGTTGGATTGTTTTTCTCCTGGTACATGTTTTGGTGTGGTGCCTATAGATATTGTGTGTGTGTGTGTGTGTGTGTGTGTGTGTGTGTGTGTGTGTGTATCTACATGAAGGTATTGGGCATGTGCATAGAGGGTACTATGCGCATGTATGAGTATGCATGCGCTTTCATTTTGGGTTGGATATATTTTGATCATTGGATTTATACGATGTTTTGCAAAAATACGCCTTGGGAGGAGGAAGTATTTGAAAATGTGTTTTCCTTGGATTTGGATATTGAGATCCATGAATCCATGTAGAACTTTCCTTCCAACGCACTCCATTTCCTTCCGTAGGACTTCTAGATCGTATTTCGTGGAATTACGTTTCGCTATAATTTAACTCTACTCACTTAGTATGGTCTTATATTGCCCATGTTAGGGTTGGATTTCTTGCTTGAGGTCTTTTGAATTGTGTAAACTTTTGTGACTTAACTTGTGCTTACTGGAAGTAGGGATTTTCTTGCTATTATTATTTTACAGGTGATGAATCTTTGGAAACTGTTCTGTTTATTATTTTCTTGCTATAGAAGTCTTTACCTTTCTTGGGAAGGAAAGGTAGTCTAGTAAAATAGGCCCAACACCTGCTAGGTGTCGGATGGTAATAGGGTTCACCATGGGATATGAGGGGGAATCCAGGGTGGGTCCCGTCAGAATCGATACTTGTCGGCTATGGTCGCGGCTCTCGTTGACCCAAACCGTAGGAATACTAAACCAAATCGACATTGAACCTTCTCTCTCACATTCTTTTTCTTCCCCTCGATCTCTTCCTCTTTGCCTCTCAGTTTCTTTGTGTTTGCAGTGCTTAAGGTTGTGTTTCAAGCTCGCCCAAAAATAAAGTCTGTGTTTCAAGTGTTTTCGATGAGGGGAACTAAATGAGGAAGATTAAAATTTACTTTGAAATACTTAATTGGTGCATGTTTTATCTTATCCTAATTATTTTCCATTCACCCTTTTTCTTGTCTATCTTCTCGATTGCTCTCACTCCTATCTTATCTCTTTTTCGATCTCTCTTCCTCTTCTCTCTCTATGTTGTTAGAGCTTGTATAAGAAAAATACACTTTCATTTAGTCCCACATCGGGAGGGAGTTATTTCCTTTCATGGTTTATAAAGTACCAACACTTTAAAAATACTAAATAGGGTATGGGCCTAGTGGAGGCAAAGTTGGGGTCTCATATTGGTTTGGGCTTGGAATATATATATATTTGGGGTAATAAATATATATATTTAATTGTCAAAATATGGGCCTTGGGCCTTTTGGGCTATGTGGATTTAATTAATATTTCTTTTTATTAATTAGAAATTCGTTTTCAGATAAAATCATTATCTAAAATTTGAATTTGTTAAACAGTTATTGTAACTGTTTAATGAAGTGGTATCAGACCTCTATATATTGACAATTGGTCCGCTGTTCGTCAGAAATCAAAGCCACAGTGCTTAAGCTTTGATTTGTGATAGTTTAATCCTGGTGGGCAGACTACTATCGAACTACAGGCACAAGGGTAGAGGAGAAATACTATCTAAAGGACACTGCAACTCTGCAAGACTCTATCATCTATCCAAGTTAGTATTCTGTAATTCAATCTATTGTTGTATTAATTTGATTATATGTATATATAAATTATATTTCGTCTTGTTTTATTTTGATTATTCTCCAACATATGTCTCACTCCCTCCTCTCTCCCTCTCCCTCCATTTTCTTCCCCTACACACCAAACAAAATCTCTCTCCATCAGCAAGCTAGCTATCTCAATGATGGCAAGATAGAAATCGACCGCTGCCAACTCAGAAATCGAGAAAAATCTAAAGTCGGCAAACCGACGACGGGCAGTGTGGTGACAGTTCCGTTTCTAGGCCATACTGATGATGTTTGCTAGTACATTGGATGCCTAGAATCGGGTGGGTAACCGAACCAATTCCACCCCTAAATAAGATATACTTGGTCGCAACCCAACATTTGAATAGGTTGGCTTCATGTATAAGTGCATGCGCCAATAATCACATACAACAAACTCAAATAAAATTGATTAAAAATATATATTTATTTATTTATTTAGTATAAGCGAACTGCAGGGGAGAGGCTTTCTCACACACACACACACATAACCAAGATGCCATGAGAGTTCAAACTTTCAAGTCAAGGCCCTTTTCCCCTAGGCTAGTCCCGTTGGGTATATTTTCATAAAAATCCCCACATGGATGTAAAAATTTAATCATATGCAAGTAAAAAATGTTAACACTTGCGAGAGTTTGATTGAAAAGATACTGCAACATGATAGGTAGTTTTTGGTCTTGAACATTTCCTAGTGATATACTATCAAATTTTTACTTGGCTAATCACAAACATGATGTCTTAAACTCCAACAGTTGGTGTAAACAAAAACTATAAGAATCACACAACACAAACTCTAAACACATCAAATTCTACGGTTGTGTCAAAAACGAGCTCATTTCTACGGTTGTGTCTACAAGTCTCAATCATGACTACTTTAAAGAATTCAACCTAGGAAAACTCTCACAAAAACGAGCTCATTTCACACTCATATTGGTTACTTCCAATTAAAAATATCCCACAATACCCACTTTTATTTCAAAATTTATAGGAATCATTATAAGCACAACGTATGGTAGATACAACATGCATCACTAGTAATGACATGTCCCAATTTTCTTTTCATTTCTCAAGTTTGGAGATTTTTCTTTGTACCTTGATGAATATATGTGTGGGAGCATATATTTTCGTCTCCAATCAGGGCACGCCACGTGGAAAAGAAGATTATCTCTTAAATTAATTAATTAAACCAGTTTATCTGACTAATTAATTAATTGGGATAAATATCTTAATTAATATGATATTATCTTTATTTAAAGAGATAATATCATTAATTAAGATATTATCATAATAAAGAGAAGATAATATCATTTAATTCAAATATTATCTTCTTAAGAGATAATATATTTAATTCGGATATTATCAAAGCCGACTCGATCCCTACGAAACCCTAGCCTCGAGGCTCCTATAAATAGACGACCTCATTCATCATTCAAGGTACTTCAGAAAACCTACTCCTTATACCCGAGAAAAATACCCGAAGTTCTCTCTCCCTCTCCACTCTCCATATTTTCTCCCCATGGCTCCGGCCACCACACACGGCTCCGGCCACCCAGTTTACACCATACATACAACTCCGTACCCTTTGCTTAGCTATTGTTTTCCTACAAACACTCGAACTAACTTAGGCATCGGAGGGCCTTTGGCCAACACCCCCCGGGTGTGGTCTATTTACTCCAGTCTTTTTTACAGGAATCAAGGAAGAGAGAGAAGGAAGATCGAAGGTTGAAGGATCTAGAAGCGAATATTCTCCCGTGAGATTATTTGCATAAATAATATGGGCCATTGGCTCATCTCTCTCTCTCTCTCACTCCCCGCATACACATCTGCAATAATGAAAAAGTTTCGACATGCCATGTGGCACAGCCTCTCCCCCTGACAGTTTTTCTACAGCGGATTGGATCTTGAGCCGCCGTTGCCACCACAGGCCGCCATCGGCTGTAAGAGCAGACCCAAACGAACGGCCACCACCCCCTCTTCCCCTTCCGATCGATCTCAGCCCTTGGAACCGCCGGTTTTCGCCGGAAAACGTCCAAAAACGAGCCGGTTTGCATAGATTTTGCAACCGTTCGTTCTCCATCATTTCTCCTCCAAATTTGACGAGTAAGGTATGGATTTCTACCTATTTTCCATGCTCTAGCTGATGGTTGGGTAGGATTGCATCGATTTTGAACGTAGGTAATTGATTTTTGAATTGGAAATTTGGCCGATATTCGGCCTCCGTGTTCGACCACTTCCGGTCAGTTTTTGGGGTAGGTCCAAGAACAAAAGTGGTTCCAAATATAGTGTTATACCTAGGGTAGGAGTTTGCAGCCGTGATTTTGAGATTTTCCGGCGATGCGTAATCGCTTTGGACACCCAGCGCTGCCGGCGCGTGCGGCAGCACGTGGGCGAGGGTAGTGCAGTGGCACTGTGTCTTGATGCGATGCTTAGGTTGTCATGAGCACGTAGGAATTTGCGGATCTCAATTTGGATACCGTTTGAGCCTCGAACGGATTTTTCATATTGTGCGATTTCCGGGTTCAATACTGTTGAGCTGTTGGATCGTAATCTTTTTAAGATATGTTACTCTAGATAATTTTAGAATCGTGTAGGATTCAACGGATTGTGAATCGGAGTCCCAGATACTCCGAAATCGCGAACCCTAGGGCTAGGGTTTAGAAATTATGCGATTACACGAATGTGATCAATCCGACCGTCCGATCGACACCAATACCCTCGGGAATGTATCCTAGATATATTGGACTTTCTAGCGGCTTCCGGATCATATTGTGAGGTCATGGACCCGTGGGGTCCCAGATTGATTTTTGGGACTTTAACGCTTTTTGAGTCCCAAGATACTGCTAAACTGAAGGAAAGCTTTTATGGGCATAGGGATAACTTTAACTTGACGCACGTACTTTTAGGGGCCGGGGGTCAGGGTTTTTAATTTAATACTATCTTGTATTAATAGAATATTATGGTCATTGAATCTGGCACCTGGGCAACTGTTGACCCGCAAGAAGGACCTTCAAGAGGTCCAATGAGCTCGGACTATCAGTGAGTGGACTCTTTGTTTTAATAAATGAATTTAAGCAGTTCAGTTTCAGTTATAAGCTGTTTTATTCTGTTAAATATTTTATGTTGCATGCTGCCGAGTGAAACCTCCTTTAAAGAATATATGAAAAGATGTTCACGTTAATTAGCAAATAAATGGCAGCAGAATTTTAAAGGTTACGGAAAGTTAATTATTCAACAGCTTTGCTTTAGAAACTTTATATTTTCTTAAACCACCTTGTACCCAGATATTACATGTTGCCTTCGGATCATATTGGTTGCCTTCGGTTTAGTCAGCATGCTTGACAGTTGCCCCACGAGTTCTTTGGTACTCGAACTCGTGTGGAGCGAGTAATGCGGATCAGGTGGACTACGGTCCCCTGAATCCTGCGAGTTGCGGCTCGGACTGACCTCGTGTCACTGAGACCTGCGAGTATGTGTCACCCATGGTGATGCAAGGAATTGACGGATATAAGGAATTGACGGAAATAAGGGTACACCTAGGTGATAGTTTTAAACTGTTTTCAATGCCTTAAGAAATTAATGTTTGTTGACCATGAGTATGCTTGGCTTGTATATATGTATGATTATATACGTGCATTGAATTCATAAATAAAAAAGAATAATTTAATTTGTATAACTGTTTTTACAGTGGGGTTAGTATGTTCATATGCTATTTTCTAAACTTTGTTTTGGGTCCACTCACCCTTTTTGTTGTTTTGCGCCCCCAGGCAGTAGACATGCACAGGAATCTACCACCGGGCGGTTTCCCATCTTCCGCGCCTTTCTTTTGGTGTAGGATTTTTGTTTTGTAAAAGGATTGATTCCTTTGTAAATTCTTAGTAGTTGCTCTGATGTTTTTCCCTAGACTGAGACTTGAACTGTTGGAATGTATATATATGTATGCTGGCAGTTGGTTAGATATATATACACTTATTTTGGCAGGTGTAAATGATTTGGTATTAAGCCAGTTACAAGGGAAACTCTGCCGGTTTTTCAGTAGACATTAACCTTGTTATTTTGTCATGTTTTGTATAGAAGGGCAAATAGGTCATTTGTGCCCGACATTTGCCAGGTGTCGGACAAGCACAGGGTCTAGCTTGGATTCCAAAGCGGAATTTGGATCGGGTCCTGTCATGTACTGCATATATGATGTCAGGCCATGTAATGGTGAGATATATCAAGCGCCCTACCAATCTTCTAAACTGAGATGGATCTTTGAGTAGATCACCTGCATCATAAAGTTTTGTGCCTTGTTCCATGGGAAAGGCTACAGGTTTTGCTTCCAACATGTCATTGTCTTTGAGTATGTTAAAGGTGTATTTTCTTTGTGAAATACATATGCCCTGTCTCCAAAGTCCTTTATTTTGAACCGTGATTGTAGGAATTGCTTAAGAGATGAGATTGCCTTTTGATAATTCCCAGTGATTAGTATGTCATCAACAAAAATCAACAAGACTATAAACGATGTACCTTTCTTGCATGTAAAAAGGTAATACTCTACCTTGGATTGGATAAACCCAGCAACCAAAAAAGCTTTAGTGAATTTGGCAAACCATTGCCTAGATGCTTGCTTCAGCCCATAGAGTGATTTGTTGAGGAGACACACAAGATTCTCCCCCTGTTGCCAGAGACTAGAAGGAGGTGACATGTAAATTTCTTCATGAAGATCTCCATGCAGAAAAGCACTGTTAACATCTAACTGGCTAAAGGACCAATTTTGAGTAGCGACAATAGCAAGCAAACAACGTACAGTAATCATCTTGGTTGTGGGTGGGAAGGTATCATGATAATTAATCCTTTCAGTTTTAGTATATCCTTTGGACGAGACGTGCCTTATAGCATTCGATGGAACCGTCAAAACGACGCTTGATTTTGTAAAACCCATTTACAACCAATGGGTTGTTTGTCGGGGGGCAAAATAGTGAGCGTCCATGTATTGCTGGATGTTAAGGCCTCAAGTTTAGAGTGCATAGCTGGTTGCCAATTGGGATCTATAGCAACCTTTGTAAAGCAAGAAGGTTCAACACCACTACTGACAGTTGTAATAAAAGAGAGATGTGAAGGTGAGTAACGATGATATGAAATAAAATTAGAGAGGAAAACGAGTACCTTTGTGTGGGATTGGCTGTGAGGACGACGATAAGGTGGGTCTAGGTATTAGTACGTGATTAAGAACATAATCTTTTGGCCAGACGAGGGCTTGTTTGGGAGGCTGAGAGACTCTGACAGGTGGATTGGTAGAAAGAAGGGTAGTAGAAGTTGGAAGAGGTGCGAGTTATTCTGGGTTTATAAGGGTAGCAGATGATGATGTAGTAGGACTAGTTGGAGAAATAGGTGGGTTCACAGGAGAAAAAGAAGAATGGTTGGCTGGAGAGTTAGGCGTGGCTGGAGAGATGATCTCATCTTAGCTTGGAAGTGTGGAATTAGGCTGAGGGAAAAAATATGAATTAGTTAGAGGAAAGTCATGCGAACCCAAGGTTAGATGGCATGGATCAAGGTCTGCTATGTGTGGTGTGGGTAGGACAAGTAATTGGATTGATTTTGTGGTTGGGCTGATGGTGTGGAAAGGAAAAAGATGCTAAAAAAAATTAACATCCGTGTTGATTAAAATTTTGTTGGTAGTGAGATCATACAACTTGTAGGCTTTTTGCCCACTAGGGTACCCCAAAAAATTCTTTTCTTGGCAAAAGTATCAAATTTGGATGTGGGGTGGGTGTTCATGGCAAAAGCAAGACACCAAAAGACTCTCATATGTGTATAGGAAGGTGATTTGCCATATAATTTTTCAAAAGGGGTTTGTTGGGCTAATAACTTGGAAGGAATTCGGTTAATGATATGAGCAGCGATAAGCACTCCTTCTCTCCAAAATCTAAGACGAAGGTGGGCTTGGAAAAGTAAAGCCCGAGCCATTTCAATTAGATGTGACACCTCGGCCCTATTTTAATTACCCATTTAAATTATTAGAATTTATTTAATTATGAAATTACAATTTTGCCCTGTAGGATAGGGTTATTTTGGTCACATTTTTATCCAGAAGGATATTGGGGAATTGAATGGCACCATGTAATAACCCAAACCCAAAATTCATAATTAATGAGTAATTTATTATGAGAAAAGACAATTTTGCCTTAGAATATTTTATTAAGGAAAAGTTGACTTTTTGACCGGAAAGGAATTTGACAATTCTACAGACACTGTTGCTTAGAGCACGGTTAAATGAGTTCACAAACATGTAGTGGGCCCGAATCAGAGTTGTAACGAGAGAGTTATGGTCAAAAGAAACTCAGTGGCACAATCGTAAATATTTCAAAAAGGGATTTTATAAAAATCAGATTTTTCTATTTCTCTCTCTCTCTCTCTCTCTCTCTCTCTCTCTCTCTCTCTCTCCCCTACCCGCAACTTCTCTCCCGCGCCGTCCTCCTTCTTCACTTCGAAACTCCGGCCACCGGCCACGGCTGTGGACGGGGCCGGTACCAAAATGACCGGGACGACGTCCTCTTCCAGCCCCAGCCAGCTCCCGCCTCCAGCCTCCGTAGTTTCGCCGGAATTTGGAGAAGAAGCGGCTGACGTCGCCCGATATTCACAGCCGCCGATGTCCCTCCTCCGGCCACCGTTTCCTCCTAGCCAGGTATGGATTTCGAAACTCTCGAGTTGTCCTAGCTGCCTGTTGGGTAGGAATTGATCAGTTCTCAGTGTAGCTACTGGATTTTCGAACTTCAAAATTTGGCTGGTTTTCGGCCTCCGTGTTCAGCCACTTCTGGTCAGTTTTTGGGGTAGGCCCAAGAACAAAAGTGGTTCCACATGTGGTTTTATACCTATGGTAGGAGTTTGGAGCCGTGGTTTTGAGTTTTTCCGGCGAGGTGTAATCGCTTTGGACACCCATCGCTGCCGGCTTGTACGGCGGCTCTTGGGTGAGGATAGTGCAGTGGCACTGTGTCTTGTTGCGATCCTTAGGTTTTCACGAGCACGTAGGAATTCGCGGATCTCAATTTGGATACCGTTTGAGACTCGAATGAATTTTTCATATTGTGCGTTTTCCTGGTTCAATACTGTTGAGCCGTTGGATCGTACTCAATTTCATATATGTTATGCTAGATAATTTCAGAATCGTGTAGGATTCGACGGATTGTGAAACGGAGTTCCGGTGACTCCGAAATCACGAACCCTAGGGTTAGGGTTTAGAAATTATGCGATTACACGATCGTGGTCAATCCGATCGTCCGATTCATACAAGACTTGCAGGACATGGTTACTTAGATGTGAGGAACCCATAGGAACTCTCAGATTGGTAATTGGAGGTCGTGGACCCCACGAGGTTCCGTATTGACCAATATGGAAGTTTATCGCTTAGTGAAGTCTCGGGTCTTTTTCAGACAGTTCTAAACATCTGAAATGCCTAAGTGGGCAGAAAAATGACTTTAAAGTTAGTGCACGCACTTCTAGGAGCCAGGGGTCAAGGTTTTACTTAAATACTTATACCGAGCAGTTTTATTAATTAAATATTCATGGTGGTTTAACCATGCATCTGGGGCCAGACAAACCCACAAGAGGGACCTTCAGGAGGTCTAGCTAGCTCGGACCAGGAGTGAGTGGACTTTTCTTTTATAAATGATTTAATGCAAATGAATTTCATTATTTGATCTTGAATAAGTTTTATTGAGTATGAATTTTCTAGCATGATTTGTTGAATTTAAATATCTTATTTATATGCTGCTTAGTTGAATATGCTAAAGAGATATAGAAAGTAGAGATTGATATTTATATTAGATAAAATGGCAGCAGAGTTCCAGATTTAACAAAAATTCAGTTATTTATCAGAATTTTCAGAAATCTTATATTTTCTTAAGCCACCGTGGGTACCCAATTACAGAAACAGTTTGCTTTCGGTATGTGTTGCCTTCGGATATGACGATGTCCACGGACATCCAGTTTACCTTCAGTTTTGTCAGTGCACTTGACATTTGCCTCACGAGTATTGGGGACACCGGACCGTGGGAGCCAGGAATGCGGATCAGGCTGACTACGGTCCCCTGAATCTTGCCAGTTTGAGGCTCGGGTTGACTTTGTGTCACCGAGACCTGCCAGGGAAATTGACGGATATCAGGAATTGACGGAATTAAAGGGGTACACCGAGGTGGTAGTTGTAAATTGATTACAGTGCTTTTATGCGAGTTTTATTGATCTCGAATATGATTTGCATAAACATATATAAATATGTGAATGCCTTGATTTTAGTATGATTCAAATGCAGATTAAATATCAGTTTTACATAACTGTTTTTACAGTGGGGGTTAGTATGTTCTTATGCTATTTTCTGAACCTTTATTTTTGTCCACTCACATTTTTTTGAATGTTTTGCGCCCCCAGGTTGTAGACGTGCACAGGAATCCACCACCGGGCCATTTCTCCGTCTTCCGTGCCTTTCTTTTGTTATAGAAGTTTTGTTTTGTAAAAGGATTAACTCCTCTGTAAATTCTTAGTAATTGCTCTGATATTTGCCCTAGCTTGAGAACTGGACTGTTGAATTGTATTTTTATATATGCTGGCAGTTGGTTGTGTAAATATTTATGCTCGTTTTGACAGGTGTAAATTTTGGGATTGAACAAATTATAGGGGAAACTCTGCCGAATTTTCGGTAGAAGTCAAGGCTAATTTAAAATAAGTTGTAATTAGAAGGGCAAATAGGTCAATTGTGCCCGACATTCGCCAAGTGTCGGACACGCACAAGGCTTGACTCGAATTCCAAAGCGGAATTTGGATCGGGTCTTGTCACACTATGACGTAGATCGCGTCGATACGACTTCGTAGACACATAGTGGGCTCAAATTAGAATTGTAACGAAGAAGTCACTATCCACGGAAGCCTAGTGGCATAACTGTAAATATTTCACAGTGGGTTTTTAAAAATTTGATTCTCCTCTCTCTCTCTCTCTCTCTTTCTCTCTCTCTCGTGTGACACAGCCCCCCCAAAAAACTGTGCAGCCAACGGTTTTTGGCCATCGCCTCCACCTCAAACCACCATTTGAGCTGGGACCGGTCCCAAAACGACCGGCCAACTTTCCTATTCCTACCCCACCCCTCCGTCGCCTCAACCGCCAGCCACCAGCCACCATTGCCAGAAAAACGAGAAAACATACTGATTTTTACCCAAAAATTTCATCACTCGTTTCGAAGATTCTGGCCATCATTTTCGTCGATCTAGTTATGCTTTCTCATCCTCTCAACGTGTCCTAGCTGATGGTTGGGTTGATTAGGATTCATTATTGAGTTTTGGAACTAGATTTATTGCTTAAAGTTTGGTTGATTTTCGGCTCAGGTTTTCGGCAAGTTTCGGTCACATTTTGGCCATGGTCCAAGAACAAAAGTTGCTCCACTCATTGTCCTGGTCATGTAGGTATAGGTATTATTGGGTGTTTCAAGAATTTTCTAGTGGAAGAAATTTCTTAAGGCACCCATGCACTTTCGGCACATGTGGCGACCTGTGGGCACTATTTGGGTGACCGATTTGATCTTAAAATAATCCCCATGTTGTCCCGAGCATGACAGTATTCTCGGATTTAAATTTGGTTATCATTTGACTGTGGATCGGATTATGCATATTAGGTGTTATCCGAGTTTGATATGTTCGGACCGTTGGATCGACTCTAATTTCAAATATGTTGATCTAGAAACCTATAGTATCATGTAGGAGTTTGTGGATCGTGAATAGGAGTCACAAATGCTTCGGTTCAATGATTCAAAGATTAGGTTGAACAGTAACCGTCCGATCGTGCGATTGCGAGTGATCCGACCATTCGATTCGGACGAAACTTGCAGGACATGTATAATAAATCTTGTTGAACCCATAGGAACTTTCGGATCCGAAATCGAAGGCCGTGGGCCTAGCGGGCCTCATTGACCAAATTTGGAAAGTTTGATCTATCAGTTGACCGAGCATCTCCCGAGGCTATTACACCATTCAAAACAAGAGTTGGACCTTAGAAACTTTTTATTCGTCTTACACACGTAAATCCTCTGAAAATTAGGAATTTGTTTTAAAGTTCTCGTTCAAAGCGCTTTATTTTAATCTGGTCCTCGTATTCTGAAATAGGTACTCCGACCTAGCGTATGCAGTAGGCGAGACCATCTAAGGGTCAAGCAGTGTGGGACTATCTATGAGTGACTTTATTTTTAAACTATAATCATTATTTTCAAGGATGGGAAACATATGCGCAATGATTTCTTGATCATTGAGTTATTATTTATTTAAATGAAGAAAGCAAAATTTTTATGAAAGTAAATGAAGTGTATTTGAATAATTTCATATTTTAATTATTTTGGAATGAATATGTGCTATTTTTGAGAATGAATATTTATTCTTGGATATGTGTTGGGTATACGGGGTTTTTAGAAAGAGTTTATGAAATGTGGATTGGGTTGTGGTTAAGTCAGTTTTGAGTGCCATAAGCACTACCTTATGTACCTCCCCATATTTGGAATATTGGAATTAGATACTTGGAATTTGGTGATACTTGGATATGTTGGAGCTTGGGCACCCTTGACGGGGTGTTTCGTAAACCCTTAGCGGGGTTAGTCGGTCTGCATAGGACTTGTCACAGGCATACGACTATTGAGGATTCTGATGTACGTGGTGGTGGGCCCAGTCCCCGGTTAGACGGCTCGTTCCCTAGCCACATGGTCAATTGAGAATTCTTCCATGTGCACTAGTCAAACAATCTCCCGTTTGGATTGTTTCCCCGGTACAAGTTTGGTAGTGGTCATACTTATATATATATATACTTATCCTTTCATTCTTATTGGTCGGTGAGGATACATCCTCGCTCGGCGTACCAACGGGCACGCGTTTTGAGAGTGCAGTTGGGAAAGGTTTGGAATGGAATTGGTGATGGTATTGCAAGATTACGGATTTCCCTATGGATTTGTCTAAACTATATATACATATATAGCTACATCGGTTTGAATGCATATCATTTTCAACATTGTTTTCTAAACGGTGGGGTTATTATTATGTTATTTTCAAAGATAACGAACTTTGTTTTTGTCCACTCACGCTTCTTTGCTTTGCGCCCCCCAGACAGTAGATAGAATCAAACCGAGTGGCTGAGCTGAGATCTTTTCTTCCGAGCCTCATTTTATTCCTATTGAACTCTATATTTGATTGTAAACTGAAACTCTTTAGACTACTCTGATGTTGCCCATTCTAGGGTTGGATGTAAAGCTGGAGGCCTATTACGTAATTGCATGTTATTATCTTGTGCATGCTGCCAATTGAGAATTCTATATGTGTTTGAACAGGTTGAAAATTTTGGGACTGTCCATTTTTCGGGGCAGACTCAGTCGAAATTTCGGCAGAAAGTCTGCTCTCTCTTAGTAAGTGGGCCCGGCATCGAGATGATGTCGGAAATACCACAGGGTTCTTCTTGAATTCTGAGGAATTCGGGGCGGGTCTTGTCAACTTGGTATTAGAGCATTAGGTTCATTTTCCTTTCATTCTCACGCTTCTTCGCACTCTAAAACTAACGATTCCCTTGTTTTCTTTTGTATAGAACTACGCCTCCTAGTCGCAGTAGACCGAGGACCCGTTTTCCTGATCCTAAGAAGCCCATTCCGCCTCCACCACCATCTCCACCTCTCCCACCATCTCCATCTCCTCCACCACTACCACTTTCGATGAGCAAGCTGGTGAGAATGAGCTGGACTTGCGTCATGTACTTGACCAGTTCAACCAAACTGTAACTAAACTCTACAAGGGAAGTGTAACACTAAGGCTACAGATATCTAAAGGGTCAAGGAGTTGGGAGCTCATGAATTCTTTGGCAGTGCAAATCTTGCTGAAGCCGAGAATTTGGCTTACTGACATTGCAAGAGTATTCAAAGTCCTGCAGTGTCCTGATGTAGATCGAGTTCAGTTGGCCGCCTTCCTCCTGAAGGGAAATGCTTATCACTAGTGGAAGACTATCCGTAGAAGGCATGAGCACAAGTTTAATGATTATCCTGGTTTGCTCCTGAACTGATTCCTACTGAAGAAGAGAAGTGCAGACGCTTTGAGGAGGGTTTATGGCTGGATATTCAGACAATGGTCACCGCCACCACTTATCCTATAATGAGGGCACTAGCTCAAGCAGCAGATCGTGTGGAAAAGAAGCTTTGTGCGAGTTCAGCTAGGCATCACAGGGACGCATATGGTTTTGGTGGACCGAGTCAGGGTCCATCAAAGAGGGGCAGATCCAGCTCCAGTTCAGCAGGGAGTGGATGGTCCAGAGGGCATGGGTCCAGTTCTGGTAGTAGGTGAAGTAAACATGCATCTAATGCTTAGGAAATGAACTTTAGCCACAACCTATACAATAAAAACATTCTAAATGGCGGATGCATTTTGTTTATACTAGTTGAGCTAAACCTTTTTCATTTTAAACCAAGTATCTTAGCCCAGTCTCTTTAAACACAAATAGAAAAAGGAAAAAGGGAATAGATCTTTACCTTTGATGACCTTTTCTGGATTTCTCAAGAATGAACACCTTTGTTGGAAATGCCTTTTGTTTCTCTTGATTTTGACTCCTTCACTTTAAGGCTCCAAGATTAGAGTCCTCTACCTCACCAGAAAAAATGCTCCAAGAGATGAAGAGAAGGCAAACAAGAAGTATGGATGCTACTCTACTTCTTGATTGGACCAATTTTTTGTTTATGAAAGATGAGATAGTAGCAAGTCATGGTTATCCAAGCTAACTGAGACTTTGTGAAAGAACCTATTCAATTGGAATGACCATGCAATTGAATCCTTCTCTTATGTCAATACTCCTTATTCACATTATTAGATCATGGAATTCGGTTGTCAATATCCTAATGTGAGTCATTCCGTTTATATGATTATCTTGGTAAGATTTGAAGGCTTCTTCTTTCAAGTCTTATCCAGATTTGAAGACTTCTTCTTTCAAGTCTTATCCACTATCCTGTGCAGAGATTTGACCAATCATATCTTGGAGTATTCTTTCTCTTTCACTGAGAGTAGAGATTCCTTGTTGTACATTCATTTGCTTCCATGACTGTATTGAGAATCCTGATGAGCACCTTTAAGCTATGCCTAATTCAGCATGACCGTATAATGCCTTCAAAGATTAACAACATAGCCACAAAACATCTATGATGCCTCAGGTCTAAAGATTAGTTTGCACCATTACTTATAAGTTTCAGCTTGACATGTCAGTAAAGACTTTCATGTTGTAACTCATGTGTTGGATCGCATTCAGTGTACTTGTTCTTCTACAAGCACCTACACACATATCGATGTGTCTCCACACTTAATGACTTGAGACTTTGTCATTCTCTGCATATAGAGAAAATACTATGTGTATTGGTCTTTGCAGAATATTGACGCCCATCAATATTCCTATGACTAGGAACATATTCAGGATTTAGGGATGATGAGAAGTCTCCATGTATGCAATCTCATTACATAGCTCTCATATCCACTTGTGTATTCCTTGGACTGTGGTTGTTCTACATATTGAAGGATAATATAGGATGATTTATTATATAAAAAAACCTTTCTTGCCCATTGACAACATAATATTTCTTTTATCAAAGATGTCCTTAACTCTAAATATTATATAATTAGTTGGCTTTAAGAGCATATTTCTAATAATGGGAGATCTGGGCCTAGGCAAGCTTGGAGTCAGCAATCTGGGCAACAGTTGATGGCCAGTACGGCTAGGGATCCTTCTCGACAGACGAGCACCACCTGTCATAACTGTGGACAGGTGGGACATTTTACGAGGGATTGCCCACAGCATGGGTAGAGTGGTGGTCCCAGTCAAAGGGGCAGTACGGGTTGTTTTTACTGCAGTCAAGTGGGGCATTTTAAGAGTGAGTTCTCTCTTCTCTCTCTTGGTGGTACGGCAAGGCAAGAAATTGGGGCCCAGCAGGAGCAGGGTAGTCGAGGTCAGAGCCAGAGCCAGAGTGGCGCTTCATCATCAGCTGCGCGCTCTTCATCCAGTAGTGGAGTGCAATCTACTTTCCGGGGCAGGGGTGGTAGACACCAGAGAGGTCAGTCTGGGTATTCTACTACTCAAGGTCGTGTATTCTCTAAGCAGGAGGCACAGGCCACACCAGATGTCATCACCTATATGATTCCTGTTTTTGGGTATTTTGCACACGTTTTGATAGATCCCATAGCCACACATTCATTCATTGCAAGTAGTTTCATACCGTAAGCAAGTGTCAGACCTACACATATCTTTAGCATTTCCTTGCCTATAGGGGATGTCCTTTTTACGGACATAGTTTTCAGAGATTGTTATGTACAAGTGGGTGATGCAGTGTTGGAAGCTGACTTGATTCCCTAGGATTTGGTCGACTTCGATATCATCTTAGAAATGGATTGGTTGGAGAAGCATAATGCATCCGTAGATTGTTTTCGAAAGGAAGTTGTGCTTCGAAGTCTGAGACAACCCAAGGTTTCCTTCTGTTGAGAGCATAGAGTTCTCCCATTATGTCTAATATCAACCATAACTGCGAGACGGTTACTCAAGAAGGGATGTGTGGGACACTTAGCCCATATCATCGATACTCGTGAGGTTACCCTAAATCTTGAGGATGTTCCTGTTGTCCGAGAATTCCTAGATGTCATCCCAGATAATTTCCTTGGATTACCTCCCAGAAAGAAACTGAGTTTACCATTGAACTTCTTCCGGGCACGAATCCAATCTACCAAACATCTTATAGGATGGCACCAGCTGAATTACGAGAGTTGAAGACTCAATTACAAGAACTTATTGATCTTGGATTCATCCGACCTAGTGTTTCCCCTTGGGGTGCACCTATATTGTTTGTGAAGAAGAAGGATGGCACCATGAGGCTGTGTATCGATTAACGGCAACTGAACAAGGTGACAATGCGTAACCGATATCCCTTGCCTCGAATTGATGACTTGTTCGATCAGTTGAAAGGTGCCAGGTCATTTTTCAAGATTGATATGAGATCGGGATACCACCAACTCAGTGTCCAAGAAGAAGATATTCTGAAGATGGCATTCAAGACTAGTTATGGCCATTACGAGTTCTTGGTGATGCCTTCCGGGTTGACAAATGCCCCAATAGCATTTATGGATCTTATGAACAGAGTGTTCCGACCTTATTTGGATCACTTTGTGATTGTGTTCATAGACGACATCTTGGTGTACTCACAGAGTCTAAAGGGTCATAAGAAGCATTTAAGGAAGACTTTGAGGAGGAAGTAGCTTTATGCCAAGTTCAGTAAATGCTAGTTCTGGTTAGATAAAGTGGATTTCCTTGGACAAGTGATTTACGGGGTAGGAATCTATGTGGACCCTCGGAAGGTGGAAGCAGTTGTGAATTGGGTGCAACCTACTAGTGTGACGGAAGTACGGAGTTTTCTGGGGTTGGCAGGTTACTATTGTCGATTCGTGGAAGGCTTCTCTACGATAGCTGCACCTCTCACTCGGTTGATGAGGAAAGGAGTTAAGTTTGTGTGGACGGAGGAGTATGGACAGATTTTTCAAGAGTTGAAGAAGCAGTTAACTACCACACCTGTTTTGGATTTTTTGAACAACACGGGGAACTTTGTGATCTACAGTGATGCGTCATTACAAGTCTTGGGATGCGTATTGATGCAACATGATTGGGCGATTGCTTATGCCTCGAGGCAACTCAAGAAGCATGAGTAGAATTATCCTACCCATGACTTAGAGCTTGCTTCAGTGGTGTTCGCTCTTAAAATATGGCAACACTACTTGTATGGTGAGACATGTCAGATCCTCACTGATCACAAAAGCCTCAAGTACTTTTTCACTTAGAATGAGTTGAACATGCGACTAAGGCGATGGCTGGAATTGATTAAGGACTATGATTGCACGATTGAATATCATCCTGGCCAAGCTAATATGGTAGCGGATGCCTTGAGTAAGAAGTCTAGTGGAAGCCTAGCTCATCTCAGAATGGCTTATCTTCCATTACTAGTGGAATTACGGAAAGATGGAGTAGAACTGGGGATGAGCCAACAAGGTGGATTACTTGCCAGTTTGCATGTAAGGCCTATTCTAGTTGAGCGGGTGATTGCAACTCAATTGGAGGATCCTACTCTTTGCATGATAAGATTGAAAGTAGAGAACAGTATGCGGACAGATTATGCAGTGAAAGAAGACGGAGCCTTGGTAACTGGAACTCGCCTTTGTATACCCACGAAAGATGACTTAAAGAGAGAAATCATGGAGAGGCTCACTGTTCAACCTATTCTATACACCCGGGTAGTACTAAGATATATCGGACACTACGTAAGTACCACTAGTGGCTACATATGAAGGGCGACATAGCCAAATATGTGAGCAGGTGTTTGATTTGTCAACAGTTGAAGGCAGAGCGTCAGAGACCATATGGGCTTATGCAACCACTTTCGATCCCTGAATGGAATTGGGAACATATCACAATAGACTTTGTTTTCAAACTTCCACTTGCTTGAAGAGGGCATGATGAAATTTGGGTGATAGTTGAACAACTCACCAAATCCGCTCACTTCATACCTATTCAAGAAACTTATTCCTTGGTGAAGCTTGCCAAGCTCTTTGTGGATGAAATTGTGAGGTTACACGGGGCACCCATGTCCATTGTGTCGGACAGGGATGCTAGGTTCACCTTTCGATCCTAGAAGTGTTTACATGAAGTTATGGGTACTAAGTTATGATTTAGTACTGCTTTTCACCCACAAACCGATGGATAGTCAGAAAGAACAATCCAGACCTTGGAAGACATGTTGAGATCTTATGTGTTGCAGCTGAAGGATAGTTGGGATACTCATCTTGCCTTGGTGGAGTTTGCTTACAATAATAGTTACCATTCGAGCATCGAAATGGCTCCTTATGAAGCTTTATATGGGAGCCAATGTAGAACTCCTATATGTTGGAATGAGGTGAGTGACAGAAAATTAGAGAAAGTAGAAAGTATCCAAGAAACAACGGAGAAGGTGAAGATGATTTGAGAAAACTTAAAATTGCCCAAGACCGACAGAAGAGTTATGCAGACAACAGGTCCAAAGATCTAGAATTTGCAGTTAAGGATTGGGTGTTCTTGAAGCTATCTCCTTGGAAGGGTGTGATTAGGTTCGGAAAACGTGGGCAGTTAAGCCCTCGTTATATCGGACCTTATGAAATCACAGAACGCATCGGACCCATTTCCTATAGACTTGCCTTACCTCCAGAAGTATCTCGGATTCAAGCGTATTTCATGTATCCATGTTACGAAAATATGTGCCTGATCCTTCCTATATCCTGGAACATCAACCCATGGAGTTGAGAGAAGACAACTAGTGCAAATTCTGGATAGAAAGGAGCAGGTGCTGCACCCTAGAACTATTCCAGTAGTGAAGGTATTGTGAAGTCAAACTGTTGAAGAAGCTACATGGGAACGCAAGGCGAAAATGTAGGCCAAATACCCGTATCTCTTCGAATGACAGTTACGAAAATTTCGATGACAAAATTTTTATAAGGGGAGTAGGTTGCAACACCTCGCCCTATTTTAATTACCCATTTAAATTATTAAAATTTATTTAATTATGAAATTACAATTTTGCCCTCGGGTATAGGGTTATTTTGGTCACCTTTTAATCTGGAAGGATTTTGGGGAATTGAATGGCACCATGACATAGATCGCGTCGATACGAGTTCGTAGATCTTGTCAATATGAGTTCATAGACACGTAGTGGGCTCCAATCGGAGTTGTAACGAAGAAGTTACGATCTACGAAAGCCTAGTGGCATAATCATAAATATTTCAAAGTGGTTTTTAAAAAATCTGATTCTCTCTCTCTCTCTCTCTCTCTCTCTCTCTCTCTCTCTCTCTCTCTCTCTCTCTCTCTCTCTCGTGCGACACACCCCCTCCCCAAAACTGTGCCGCCGAAGGTTTTTGGGCCATTGCCGCCACCTCCGGCCACCATTTGAGTCGGGACTCGTCCCAAAACGACTGGCCAGCCTTCCTCTTCCTATCCTTCCCCTCCGTCGCCTCAGCCGCTGGCCGTCGTGGCCTAAAAAACAAGAAAAATGACCGGTTTTCACCCAAAATTTCCATCGCTTGTTGCGGAGATTTTGGCCACCATATTCGTCGATCTAGGTATGCTTTCTCATCCTCTCAAAGTGTTCTAGCTGATGGTTGGGTTATCACTTAAAGTTTGGCCGATTTTTGGCTCACATTTCCAGCAAGTTCCGGTCACTTTTTGGCCATGGCCCAAGAGCAAACAGTTGCTCCACTCATTGTCCTGGTATGTAGGTATAGGTATTGTTGGGTGTTTTGACAAATCTCTAGTTGCCGGAATTTCTGAAGGCACCCATGCCTTTCCGACTCGTGTGGTGGTGTGTGGGCACTGTTTGGGTGACCCATTTGTTCCAAAAATGATCCCCATGTTGTCCCGAGCACGACGGTCTACTTGAATTTAAATTTGGTTACTGTTTGACTGTCGATCGGATTAAGCATATTAGGCGTTATCTAGGTTCAATATGTTCGGATAATTGGATCAACTCAAATTTCAAATATGTTGATATAGAAACCTCTAGAATAATGTAGGAATTCGCGGATCGTGCATTAGAGTCCCGGATGCTTCGATTCAATGATTCAAAGATTAGGTGAAACAGTAACCGTCTGATCGTGCGATCGCGAGCGGTCCGACCGTTCGATTCGGACCAAATTTGTAGGACATGTATAATAAATGTTGAACCCATAGGAACTTTCGGATCAGAAATCGGAGGTCATAGGCCCCGTGGGCCCGGTTGAAAATTTGGGAAGTTTGACCACTCAGTTGATTGAGCATCTCCCGAGGCTATTCCTCCATTCAAAACACGTAGTTCAACCTTGGAAACTTCTCCATCGTTGTACACACACTTAAATCCCGGGAAAATTAAGAATTTATTTTAAAGTTCTTGTTCGAAGAGCTTTATTTTAATCTAGTTCTCGTATTCTAAAATAGGTACTCTAACCTAGCATACGCAGCGTGCAGGACCCTCTTAGGGTCAAGCAGCGTGGCACTATCTGTGAGTGGACTTAGTTTTTAAACTATAATCATTATTTTCAAGGATGGAAAAAATATGCATAATGATTTCTTGACCATTGAGTTATTATTTATTTAAATGAAGAATGCAATATTTTTATGAAAGTAAATAAGGTATATTCGAATAATTTTGTATTGTGATTATTTTGGAATGGATATGTGCTATTTTTTAGAATGAATATTTATTCTTGGATATGTGTTGGGTATATGGGGTTGTTAGAAATAGTTCATGAAATGTGGATTGAGTTGTGGTTAAGTCAATTTTGAGTGCCATAACCACTACCATATGTACCTCCCCGGATTTGGAATACTGGAATTGGATACTTGGAATTTGGTGCTACTTGGATATGTCGGAACCCGGGCACCCTTGATGGGGTGTTTCGTAGACCCTTAGCGAGGTTAATCTGCGTGCGTAGGACTTGTCCTTTCATTCTTATTGATCGGTGAGGACACTTCCTCACCTCGCCGTGCCAATGGGCACGCATTTCGAAAGTGTAGTTGGGAAAGGTTTGGAATGGGATTGGTGATGGTATACTATTGCGAGATTACGGATTTCATTATAGTTTTGTCTAAACTATATATATATATAGCTACATTGGTTTGAATGCATATCGTTTTCAGCATCATTTTCTAAACGGTGGGGTTATTATTATGTTATTTTCAAAGATAACGAACTTTGTTTTTGTCCACTCACACTTTTCTGTTTTGCGCCCCTAGGCAGTAGATAGATTCGAACCTAGCGGCCGAACTGAGATCTTTACTTCTGAGCCCCAAGCTTTCGTAGGACACTCTTTTACTCGTTTTATTCCATTGAACTCTATATTTGATTGTAAACTAGAACTGTTTAGACTGCTCTGATGTCACCCATTCTAGGGTTGGATGTAAAGTCGGAGGCCTACTATGTAATTGCATGTTATTATCTTGTGCATGCTGCCGGTTGAGAATTCTAAATGTGCTTGAACAAGTTGAAAATTTTGGGAATGTCCATTTTTTTAGGGAGACTCTACTGAAATTTTGGCAAAAAGTCTCGTCTCTTTTAGTAAGTGGGCCTGGCATCAAGATGATGTCAGAAATACCACAGGGTTCGTCCCGAATTCCGAGGAATTTGGGGCAGGTCTTGTCATTAGATGGTGATGTTTGCGTTCTACGACCCTATTTTGTTGGGGGTGTAAACGCAAGATCGTTGGTAAATGACCCCGTTATTTGCGAAAAAGTCGCGAAGGGAATAAAATTCTGCCCCATTGTCCTCACGTATTTGTTTGATTTTGGTGTTGAACTGTTTTTAGGTATATGCAAAAAAGGATCGAAGGTGCTCTTGTGTTTCACTTTTATGGTGCATGAGAAAAACCCATGTAAACTTCGTAAAATCATCCACCATAGTTAAAAAATAGTTCACCCCAGATAAAGAGGCTATTTTGTGCGGACCCCAAATATCACAGTGAATGAGTGCGAAAGGGTGTGAGGAGGAGATTGAACTAATAGAAAATGGGAGTCATATCTGTTTGGCCAATGGCCAAATATCACAAATATTATTTGAAGAACAAGGAAATTTTAACAATGTTTTGGACATAAAATTTAAAAGGGCCGAAGATTGGTGACATAAACGGCAATGCCATAAATATGTGGAAGCTAAAGCCAAATGACAAGATGGATTGGATTTATTTGGAGAGGAGTTTGAAGAAGCCAACGCTACTAGATAATACAAGCCTCAATGTCGCTTACCCTGACCACTCGTCCTCGTAACCAAATCTTGCAAAATAGACCATTGTGGAAAAAAGGTTCCTGAACAAGTTAAATCCTCTGTCATCTTACTCACAGATATCAAGTCAACTTTGCACGTGCGAACCCCCAACACATCTTTCAAAAATACATATGAATGTATTGGCAAAGTTCCAGTAGCAGTAATTGGAGCCTGGTCTCCGCTTTGTAACTTTACGGGTGGCATGGTGGAATGCTTCACATTTGTGAGCAAATGAGGGGAACACGTGATATAATCTGTCACCCCACTATCAATGATCCAATCAAGTGTTGTAGAGCAATTTTTAAACAAACTTGAATTGGCAATATTCGCCTGGGAATCAGGTTGTGAATCACTTTCCTTTCTCTTTCATCACTGAACATATTTGCTTATACTGCTAATTGGTGAGGTTGGGCATCACGGCTTTCACATCATAAAAACTAGGATTTGCATCCACATGGTTTGCTAAAGAAGATTTGTTGCGGCCCCCACCTCCTTTTGATTTGTTAGTGTCTTCTCCTGATTTGTGTAGCCTATGCCATAAGGGATAGCCATTAAACTTCTAGCAAGTTTCAACATCATGGTTTGTATCCCCACAATAAGAACGAAGAAGCGATTGTTGGCTGAAACTGGAGTTGGGTTGTGACTGATTGGGCCTAGACTGCTGCTAGGTCGAATGCTGCTATCATTGGCCAATGCTAAGCCATTGATTATTGTTGGTTCGCTGTTGTTGCTAACTGGACCGCACCACCATCGATGCACTTTCAGCTGCAACCCGTGCAGAACCTAATTCTCTCTGCTTTTCCTCTTGCGAAACCAATGCATATGCTCTTGGGAAAGGATTCATGAGTAAAATTTGTCCCCTTACCGCACTATATGATTCATTTAAACCCATGAAGAACTGCATAAGAGTGTTGTGTTCCTCTCGTGCATGATGCTTCTTCATAGCACCACATGAATATGTCAACGAATCGTTGTAGGAAGCCAATTCGTCCCACAACTCCCTCATCTTGGTGAAATAGCTAGCGACAGACATCTGCCCTTGATGGAGATAAGAAATATCTTGTTGTAGTTGGAAAATTCTTAGTGCGTTGCTTTGAGAAAATCGCCCATTGACCCTTGAGGTCCTACCAAATCTCATGTGTTGTTGTCGAGTAGACGACAGTATTGGCGATCTCCGGTTCAATGGAATTAAGGATCCATGAGAGCACCATATCATTGCACTGAAGCCAGCGAGAGTAGTGATCTGGTTTGCTTTTCTCAAATAGTATTTGCTCAGTCCCTTCAACAAACCCTAGCTTATTTTTTGTGCCAAGGGATAAGCGAATTGAGAGGCATCACGTTGTGTAATTATCTCCATTGAGGAGTTTGGGAACAAGGACCATGCCCGGATGGTCACTACGATGAACAAAAAGAAGACTGCTGGCGTCATTTGTACCATCGTCCTCGGAGGCACCAGAACCTCCATCTTTCTTCTTAGGCTTGCTCTATTTTTCGTCTCCCATGGAGAATGAGGCGAAACAAGAAAAAGATCTAAATTGGTGGTTAAAGAGAATGGCCAAAAAAACACACACAGGAGATAGGGTCTTCCCTGCTCTGATACCATGTAAAATTGGTATAGAAAGATATTATGCCAGAATGAATAATTCTATTGATTGTACAATATACTTATATAAGGAGAATGCAAGACTAACTAGGGAAATATACAGAGCCTAACTAGGAAAAGAATTGTACAGCAATTCTAAGAAAAGTCAAACAATTATAGATAAGTTTTTCCTATTCTAGTTCCCGTAGAATCGGGTATTGATTACTTTCCAACATATTTGGGGTGAGATGGATTGGAGTTGGGGTGGTCGGTGTGACTTGGGGAATCAGGGCCTTGAGTTGGGGAAAGTGGCTTCGGTGTGGCAATTGACAAGGTGGTGAGTTGTTGAAAGAAAGAAAGAGAGGATAGAAGAGTGGTGGCAACTGGGTCAGGCGAGGATGGTGGTGTCTTGTTTGTTTTTTCAATTTTTAGGTTTATGTGGGTTTTTGTTTTGAGGGCATTTGAGTATATTTAACTGAGTTTTTGGCTAGGTTTGAAAGTTTTTATAAAACTGACGTTTATGAAAGTAGAGGGTAAATTTTGGCTATTTTTGATAAAAACTCGTGACTCCTGTGGGAGCAAAGAATTTTATGACCATTCTTGTGGCACCATGTGAATATTAATATGAAGGTCAAGACTATCCTTGGTAACGTTAATTATGTTAATTAAATCTTCATTTAATTAGCTAAAATAAAGGTTATCTCCAAAAATTAAGAAAGCTTGGATGCATTCAACTTCTGTTATCTCATCCATTTTATTGGATAAAGGGATAATTCCTTGAATAAAGGAATCATTGTCTCTCTTGATAATTCAAGAAATGGCTACAAGATAATTCTCATATTTATAGCCAAGGATAATTCACAAAAGGGGTAATCAACTCTTGATCTGATGATCAAATATTATTCTTTCTCTCAATCCCTCAAAGAAATCCTCCTGCAATATTCATGAAAAACACACATCTCCCTTAAAATAAAATTTCTGACTTCAGCATCATAGTTGCCTTTGGCTAACACCACACCGGTGTTTATCTGACTGACTGTTAATATTTTGCAAGTAATTTTTGAGGAGTAATTGAAGTGGACTAGAGTTCCATTTTTTATTCATCCAGGAAGAATTTTGCTACCACAAATTTATGCTTTCATTGAAAGATTGAATCCTACTCAAAGCGAAGCTCTCAAATTTTAAACAAGGGAAATCCGTTTCATTTCGTTTTAATTGTCAAATTCCACCATCAATTCCATCCAAAACCTTCAAACCGCCATCGATCCAAATAACCAAGCGGATCTCAATCGCAAGGATGACAAGTTGACCAAGAGGTTTGATGACCAAAGCAAAATGGTTGATCGACTACTTGGGCAGATTGACCTAATTCGCGATTTCAAATTTGGAGCCACAAATGAGGAGAGGAGACTTGATGGGCGCATTGGCAAGCTTGATGGTGACCACAAGTCATTTTACAATGGGATATTTGTCTTTTAAATTTGGAAGATAAGGTGGGTGGTGAAATAGGACAAGCAGGTGAAAATAACAACACTCTATTAAAATTGAAAACCCCAATGTCAAAAAGCAATAATGTAACACAAAAGAATATGGGGACTTTTCTAAAATCAACACTAGCATTTTTTATTCATGCACATATTAAATGTCAAAAAATTTAAAGACAGACATTTAAGAAAATATATACAATTACATAAAGAAATTTTTTTAAAAGAACTTTTGAATTATCAACGTAATAATGTACTTAATTATATTATTTGTTGCATTAAGCAACTATCTATGCTTTTTTTTAAGAGAGCAACTACATATGCTTTACCAGGAAAAAATTGATACAAACACAAATTTAATAATAAACTAGCCTACACAAGCACTAAGCGCTACTTAAAATTTATATATATATAAAATTTATTTTTTTTGCAATTGTATTTCTCTAGATGGCCGTTTTAAAAGTTTTCTTTTATTGTCCGTATTTTTCTAGATGTTCCTCTCAACATTTTCTTTATTTCTTTATTGCGATTAAATTGTTGAGACAAACATCTAGAAAAATGCGGGCAATAAAAGAAAAATTTTAAGACGGTCATCTTGAGAAATACAATTGCAAAAAAAATTAATTAAACAATTTGAATTTTCCACTTACATGATGTCACACCCCGGACCGGCTCCGCCGTAGCACGATATTGTCCTCTTTGGGCCTCCCTCACTGCCCGCACGGTTTTGTTTCTGGGAGCTCACGGAGCAACTTCCCAGGGTGGTCACCCATCCTGGGATTGCTCCAGCCTCCAACTCGCTTAACTTTGGAGTTCCTACGAACCCAAAGCCAGTGAGCTCCCAAAAGGCCTCACCTAAGTTCAGAGTGGCGCAGCGGACTGGCCCAACTCCACCTAGCAAGATATTGTCCGCTCTGGGCTGGGCCGACGCCCCCCCTCACGGATTTGTTCCTGGGAGCTCACAGAGCAACATCCCAGGGAATCCCCAGCCTCCAACTCGCTTAACTTTGGAGTTCCTACGAACCCAAAGCCAGTGAGCTCCCAAAAGGCCTCCCCTAAGTTCAGAGTGGCACAGCGGACTGCCCAACTCCACCTAGCAAGATATTGTCCGCTCTGGGCTGGGCCGACGCCCCCCCTCACGGATTTGTTCCTGGGAGCTCACGGAGCAACTTCCCAGGGTGGTCACCCATCCTGGGATTGCTCTAGCCTCCAACTCGCTTAACTTTGGAGTTCCTATGACTCCAAAGCCAGTGAGCTCCCAAGAGGCCTCCTACAAGTTGGGGGTATCCCATCTAGCAAGATATTGTCCTCTCTGGGCCCACTCGACAGTGTCCCGCAAGGATTTGTTCCGGGGCAGCTACATTCTCACTCCCCAGAGGCCTCCTACTAGATGGATGCGAGGTGTGCCATATAAGGCACATCACCCCCTCTCCGTTTGGTCGATGTGGGATCTCACAATCCACCCCCCTTAAGGAATCCGACGTCCTCGTCGGCACACTCGCACCACACGGCAGAGTGGCTCTGATACCAAACTGTCACACCCCGGACCGGCTCCGCCGTAGCAGGATATTGTTCGCTTTGGGCCTGGCTACATTCTCACCAGCCCGCACGGTTTTGTTTCTGGGCCGGAGTTCAAACTTCGAGGTGGTCACCTATCAGAGGATTGCGTGATCGCTCATCAAGTCGGCGTTTATTTGGAGTTCCTGCAGACACCCGATTTCCCAAAGGCCTCACTAATGATGCCAGTGGTGCGTGACCCGTGAAGTATCGATAATCCTGAGATCACCCAAGTTGTTACATGGAGCCTCTGGGCTGGGCGGCAGCCCCCATCCCGTATTTTTTTTGGGAGCTCATCTTGGTTAGGTGGAGTTTCCACAAGGGATGGAGCCTCAACTTAGTGAGGGCCTTTTGGGATTCACCTGGCTCGGTTAATAGGAACTCCAAAGTTGCTTAGGCTGGAGGTCCTTCCAAGATGGGTGACCACCCTGGGAAGTTGCTTCGTGAGCTCCCAGAAACAAAACCGTGCGGGCAGTGAGGGAGGCCCAAAGCGGACAATATCGTGCTACGGCGGAGCCGGTCCGGGGTGTGACACATGATTACATTAGTTATGTTTTTTTTTTCTTTAAGAATCAATTACAAACGCTCTCTCCCTCTGTGAGTCCTAAAGGTAAACTTCATAAATGGGGAAGAGAAAGAAACGTCACTGCCCATCCTCTCTTCTCGTCTTTTTCTTTTGGGTTAGTGAATAAGTCCCCTAGGGCGTCTTTGAATAAAAAGCCCTTTGTGATTATTTCTTCTGAGCCATGCTTAGATTGAAGTTCTCCATCACCCCTTTCAGTCTACGTTGTCAACCAAATCCTTCTCCCAACACCGACTCCCTAACGCCGCTCATGTTCTCTAAATTTGATTCTATATTGTCTTTGACGGAGGTTGCTACAAATCAACTAATTATTCTTTGGCAAGGTTGTTGTTTTCGTTTATTTGTTCGCTTTTATGCTTAGGTAGATCGTTGGAAATCATATTTTCCCCAGATCTGTTACTGATGCGATGTTGGGTGCGGTCGTGACGGCGCTTTTTCAGGTGGTGGTGGTAGAATTCGTTTAGGCTTATGGGTTGTTTTAGGGTTTTAGTTTATGTTGGGTTTGTGGGCTTTGTTTGGGCTTATGGTTAATTGTGGTGACGTGGGCTAGTATTTTTACTACAGCTTTTGTCCACGTTAGTTTTGCTTTTAGCATGTTAGTTTGTTGCCATCTTGGGATTGGTACTTTAGATATCTTGTCAATGTCTTTGATTGTACTATTGAAGTTTATCTAATAAAGTTTCTCCTTGAAAAAAAAAAAAAACTTATTTTCTAATCATATCCAACACTTTGCAAAGATTTCCCGATCATATCTTTGGAGCATTCTCTATCTTTAGTGAGAGCAGAGATCCATTGTTGTACATTCACTTGCCTCCATGAGCTTGTCGAGAATCCTGAAAATCACCTTTAAGTGATTTTAATTTCAATGGCCGTATACTAATATCAAAGACAAACGACTCATCCACAAGACAACTATGATGTCTCAAGTCTTAGGACTAGTTTGTACTATTGCAACTTATGAGTTCTAGTTTGATATGTGAGTAAGACTTCCATCCTAGAACTCATGGTTTGATTGCATTCAGTGTACTTGTCACTACAAGAACCTACACACTTATCTCCTTGTCTCTGCAGGCAATGACTTGAGACTAGTCATTCTCCCAATTGAGCATATATAGTTTGTACCAGTCTTTGCAGATAATCAACGCCCTACTTATAATTCTACGACTAAGAACGTTTAGTAAATGATGTGGAAGTGTGAGAGGTCTCCTTATATCCAATCTCATTGTGTAGTTCTCATACTATTTCATATTTCATGTTGTTATTATAATAGACCAAATATCATGGTTGAAAACAACAATCATGCTCATTAGTGATTGTGAAATATCCAGAAAGTAACATCATATGTTTGGCTTTAGGGCATATTTCTAATAGGGCTTGTTGAGCATTCACTGTAATGGCCGTACCCAAATTTAAGTATTTGTTTAATTTAATTAATTTAATAGATTATGAAATTACAATTTTGCCCTCATAGATGAGGTTATTTTGGTCACTTTTTAATCCAGAAAGATTTTGGAGAAATGAATAACACCATGACGTAGATCGCGTTGAGATGAGTTCGTAGACACGGAGTGGACTCAAATCGGAGTTGTAACGAAGAAGTTACAATCAAACGGAAGCCTAGTGGCATAATCGTAAATATTTGGAAGTTCACTTTATAAAAGTCATATTTTTTTTCTCTTCTTTCTCTCTCTCTCCCCCTCACCAATCCTCACGAGACCAATACCAAAACAACAACAGCAACTTCCTCTTCCAATCCCACCCCACCTCTGACAGAGCTGCCACTTCCAGTCGCCTTGCAAAAAAGTGGCCCGTTTTTACATAAAATTTTCTACGTTCGTTCCGGTGATTCCGGCCACCAATTTATTCAATCTAAGTAAGCTTTTTCTTCCTCTTAACATGTTCTAGCTGATGGTTGGGTTCATTAGGATCGATTTTTGCATTTTGGAACTCGTTTTATCGCTTAAAGTTTCATCCGGTTTTAGGCTCGTATTTCCGGCAAGTTCCAGTCACTTTGTGGCCATGGTCCAAAAACAAAATTGTCTTGACCACGTAGGTATAGGTCTTGACTGGTGGTTTGGAGATTTTCCGATCGTCGGAATTTTTCTAGGCACCCACGCTCTGCCGGTGCGTGTGGCGGCTCATGGGCACTGTTTGGGTGAGCCTTTTGGTCCTAAAATGATCTCCATGTCGTCCCAGGCATGACGGTATGCCCATATTTGAATTTGGTTATCGTTTGACTGTCGATCGAATTACGCATATTAGGCGTTATCCTGGTTTATGTTTGGACCATTGGATCGACTTCAATTTCAAATATGTTGATCTAGGCATCTCCAGGATCATGTAGAAATTCGAGGATCATGAATCGGAGTCCCGGATGCTTCGATTCAATGATTCAAAGACTAGGTTAAATGGTAACCGTCCAATCGTGTGATCGGGAGCGATCCGACTGTTCGATTCGGACCAAACTTGCAGGACATGTATAATAAACCTTGTGGAACCCATAGAAACTTTCATATCATAAATCAGAGGGCATGGGCCCCATGGGCCCAGTTGACCAAAAATAGGAACTTTGACCAACTGTCGACTACGGGCCTTTTGAGATCATCTCATCCTTTGTAACGGTACTAGAATGGCTTTAGGACTTTTCAAAGGTTGTGTGTACACGTTAAGTTTCTAGGAAGTACAAGCTGGGGTGTATTGTTGAAAACTTGATTTGGTTTTGGTGTTGGGATTTTGGGTGTAGTAGTATATCGGTGGGCTTATTTAGTCTTGGTGGTCTTTCTTGACTATGGTTTTAATATGGTGTTCAAAAAGGAAGTATGAGTATTATTTTGTTATATATATTTATGTTATATGGAAACGATTTGTTTTGGAAATTGGATTTTGAGAATATTATCTTTACTATATAGTAATCTATGAAAATGGATTTTGGATCTTGGTGATGACACGCCATCTCATGTACCCCTCCTTTGGATACTGATATTGGAATTGATGAATAATGAATACTTGGAAACTATGGTTATGTTTTGGATGTGATCGGAAATCGAGCACCCTTGACGAGGTGTTTCGTAGACCCTTAGCAGGGTAGTTTGCTAGCATAGGACTTGTCACAGGGGCAAGAGTATTGAGGATTCTCCTATGTGTGCTGGTGAGCCTTGTCCCCCAGTTGGACGGCTTGTCCCTGGCCACACGGTTGTTGAGGATTCCTTAGTGTGGTTCAACCAAACGATTCCTACGTTGGATTGTTTTTCCCAGTACATGATGTGTACTAACATATGTACCTCCCCTTGAATACAAATACTTGGAAACAGTGGACATGGATACTTGGATACATGGAAATAGATAGCTGGTTAGTCTGTGCGCTTAGGACTTGTTATAGGCGCTGAGTATTGAAGATTATGTTGTGCGTGCTGGTTAGACTAGTCCCCTGGATGGATGGCTCGTCCTGGGCACATGGTTTTTGAGGATTCCTCCATATGGTCTAGTTAAACGATCCCTGGATTGGATTGTTTTCCCCTGGTACATGATGATGGTGTGAGGTGTGTGTATATACATATTAAATATACATATGTGAATTCATTTCCGGGTTCAGATTCTTGAATTTGTGCCTCGTGAGTACCACTATGAATGTTTAAGTCATGGATTGGAAAGTGATGTTCGGCAACATATGCCTTGGATAGGGTATGGTTGCGAGGATAAGCTGACATAAGGGAAGGAATTTATAATGTGATTGTTGGGGTCTTTTTGTTGAGAGCTACAATGGGCTTGTTAGACTACTGCGAAGTAGATCGAGCTCTCTTGCGCCTCTATATGAGTTTGCGACACCAGGCCCCAAAACACCCCGAAAGAGTTGAAACCTTAGGGAGTGCTTTGGTCTTCTTCAATGGCTCTTCAGTACATTAAAAGTTTTGATGAGAATGATACATCAGCTACTGCGAAGCTATTGCTTGATGATAGAGGTGGAGCAAACACTGGAAGGGGTTTGCTTGAAACACAGTAGAACAAGTGTTCCAACAGCTTGTTTGATTAGGCTTCCGGCAACTTGACGAATGCTTGGTCGCGCATTTGGATTTCTCACCAAAAAGGTGATGCTCATGATTTCAACTTGGCTTAAGAAGATAAGTATTTCAAATATGGAATAGGGTTTTTGGAGAGAGAGATTTTTTTTATGAGCATTTTTAACCAAAAAAAAAATTCCTACGACTCAAATATAATAAAATAAATATTCCATACCATATCTATCCCAAAATCTCACCCTAAACTCTATACATACCCATTGAATTGTGAAATAATCCACCAAAAATCAATTTCTTCCTATTTCACTACCAATGGCTTCATCTTCTAATCTCAAAGTTGTCTACAAATGAATGCATTTTTTAAATAAGTATGAAAGTTAGAGCTCCAAATTTTTTTTTTATACAAACGAACTCATGATGAATTTTTATATATAAAAAAAAAGCCAAAATTTGCTCTCAACTTTCATAAAGGTCAATTTTTATAAAAACTTTCAAATGTAGCAAAAAACCTACTTAAATAGACTTAAATACCCTTAAAGTTAAAACCAATTTACATCTAAGAGTTAAAACCAATTCAGACCATCTACATTGTGGTTTTAAGAGAGAGGAATGGTTCGTCAACTATAATAAAACAGGTAGATAATTATATTACTAGGAGGAGAAAAAAAATGTAGGGCAAAATAAGCATACAGAGTTTATATAAAAGAAATTTTTTATTTTTTGGTCCAAACAAAATCTGTCTTTCATTAAAGAGAAGACACCAAGGGAGGCAACAAGCCAAGCTACATACAAACACTGAACTTCCTCAGAAGAACAAAAGACCAAAACTATAGATGATTTTCATTCTTCTTTTCCTTCTTTTAAATTTTTATTATTATATTCAAGTAATATAATTCTCTTTCTTTGTTATTGCTGGTAAATTGAATTTCAAATGATTGAGAATGGTTATTCTCTTTCTCTTTTAATGTTGTGTTGATAAATTCTATTCTAATAATAAATTTAGGCTCCCCATTCCTTCTTTTCTTTGTTTTTAATTTTGAGGGCATTTGAGTCTATTTAAGTGAGTTTTTGGCTATTTTTGAAAGTTTTTATTTATTTATAAAAATTGATATTATGAGAGCAACTCCACCCATTTGCCATGTCAAAGGGCAAAGGGCAAAGGGCAAAGGGGGGAGGGGGAGGGGAGGGGGGGTCTAGGGCAGATACTATTCACGTGAATAGTGGCTGCCCTTGCAAAAGCAATGTGTGTTTCCACCCGTTGCCATATCAAAGGGCAAATACTATTTATTTTAAATTTTTTTTTGGTACCTAAACAATTAATTTGGATAATATAAGGAGAAGAAATTGAAAAATAATAGAAGGAGAAGAAATTATATGAGGATTTGGTGTTGAAAGTAAAGAAAAATGGTAGGTATTTATAGAAAAAAAGTTCACAATTTTTGCCAAAAAAAAGCCCAGCCGTTGGATTTGGAAAAAAAAAAAGCATCGGAGCGACCAGAACACGCCACATGGCACCAAAGTTAAAAAAATTTGAATTACCACGCTGACGTCAGCAGCCTTCGAGCTGGGTCTAAGGCTGATTTCCCCTGTGGGCTGACCCAGTCTTGTGGGACCCATGGCTTGCCCGGGCTTCACAATCCCACTAGAAGCTCCTTTTTGGGCTCGGACCTTGTCCTACTAGGGCTGATGGCAGCCGCTGGAAATGCTTTGAAAGCAAAAGGTAAATTTTGGCTATTTTTATATAAAAACTCAACATGATTCTACAAAGGAGAATATGAACTCGGGTGCATAGTGGAGGCACATATGCTCTAATCAACTTGGCTTATGCAAAGTCCAAAATTTTTAGAAGCAACATGTTGGTGGAAAAAACTAATTAAAACTTTTTATAAAACTGATTTTTATTTAAATACATTTTCTATTGAGAGAGGCGCTAGTATCACACATACTACAAAGAAACTAGGACTTGAAACTATGATATCATTTAGTCCAAACCAGTAGTGTGTCATTTGCCTTTATGAAACTGTTTTTAGAGTCTCGAAATTTGAGTTTTGGACGTCCCGGATTATAGATGAGATTATTAAAAAAATTGAATATGATTAGGTGGGAAAAAAGAAACTAAAAGAATACAGACAGGCGACGGCCGTCTCTTTTCTTCCTTCGCTTTTCAAAAAAGCAACGAAACCAGGCCCATCCTATTGCATATATTCTCTCTCTCTCTCTCTCTCTCTCTCTCTGTTTTTCTAGATTACCAATTTGGATAACTAAAATAGGAGCGAAACCTGCATCTGATCCAAGATTCTCAAACCCTCTTTCCCATTATTTATTACAGCTTCATCATCTGTAAGTCCAAGTTTCCCTTTTTGTCTTCATTGTTCACCTTTTCTACATTGCTCTTTAACACTACCAAAAAAGCACAACAATTCAACGGCTAGGGTTTCAGCTTGATTGCTCTAAATCTTTCTTCAGGCTTATTGCTGTATTGGGTAATCAGGAATATTTGTTTTCTGTATTTGCTCTTGCATTTTATCTTGTGTTGAATGCTTATGGTTATAAATAGATATTTCTTATATATGTTTGCTTTTCGGTTTTGGGTTTTGGTCAGCTAAGGGTTTTATTATAATTGAAAATTTTGGCCCTTCATGTATTATTTGTTTTGTGGTCGGCCATTTGGTTACTCAGGCGAGAAGACTAAAGAGAAAAAGAGAAATGAAATTACAATCTTATGTGGTATTTGTAAGAAAGAGTGAAAATTTATAAATTAAGCTTATATTAACTTGTACTGGCTTTAATTGTACCATTCTAAGTGATGAAATTTGTATAATAATACAAGTTTTTTTTTTTTTTTTGTTCTTCTTCTAATTTTCTGAGCAACTGAATGCAATTTGTTTAAACTGTTTACTTAAATGAAGTGGTGGGCTCTGACCCACATTTGGTTTCAGTTAGAGATTTCTTTTTAACAATGTCAGTTTGTGAATTTTAATGTATAATTTTTGGTGTTTGACACAGTAATTGGTTTGGAGAAATGACGAGGGTGGGTCGAGATTTTGGGGATACAATGCAAAAGGATGCCGTTCCGGCTGTGTCTGCTGACGTAATTTTTTCCTCAAGTCGATTTCCTAATTACAAAATTGGAGCTAACAATCAGATTGTGGAGGCAAAGGATGAGCAAAAGGTACTATCAATGAAGGAAGTTGTTGCACGTGAGACAGCACAATTGTTGGAACAGCAAAAACGCCTTTCAGTCCGTGACCTTGCCAGTAAATTCGAGAAAGGGTTGGCTGCTGCTGCTAAGCTGTCTGAAGAGGTTAAATGGTTTCAAAGTTTTTTGCATTTTGCTAGAAAGTTAGTTTGCTTTCTAAGTGAAGTTTAGTATGTGGTTTGCTTCAATCATCTTTTAGTTTTTTCTCTCACATTTTGGAGGCTGAAATTGAGGGAAATCTTGGAAATTTTTGGTGCTTGCTATGTTTTCAGAAAATATACTGGGAATAGAATAATTTTTCATATTATGAGAAGTTGTAAGAAGGTTCTATTCTCTTTTTTGTTTTGTTTCGTTTGAAGGTTTAGTATATTTATTTCACTGTAGTTGTGAATCTCTTTTTAAATTGTTTTCAGTTTAAATAACTTGGGGAATTTGTGGTTTAGTAGTTGTAGGCTATGATTGTAGAAAATGCTTCTCTTGTTCCTTTTTGGGAATTGAAAATGAACATCTAAATATAGTCGATGATTACCAAATTCTGAAGTATTCACTTATTGAATACAGGCTAGACTTAGGGAGGCAGCTTCTTTGGAGAAACATGTCCTTTTGAAGAAGCTTCGGGATGCACTGGAATCATTAAAAGGACGTGTGGCTGGTAGAAACAAGGATGATGTAGAGGATGCCATTTCAATGGTTAGTTGTTCATTTGCATCTTTTTTTAATTTTCTTATTATTGTTCCTTTCAGTAAACTTATTCTACTTTTCAGTGTTAACTGGTTGATAGTTTATTTTATATAGCATGTAAAATTTATGAGTGGTACCAATTGAAGCATTTGCCTATTTGGTTGGACTTCTTTATTGCAAAAGTACAGGATAGCTTCTTTCTTTGTCTTGTTTCGTGGGTGTATTTCTTCTCCCCTACTGGACAATGTTATTGTATTTTTGCAGTGAGACATTGTGAGATCTAACAAGGTCTGTATTCTTGTATCAAATAAAATAAAAGATTTGATATTTGGTTGGACTTAATCAGTTCGTTTTATGTGATACTCAACCATGAAATATGAACATATATCTTTGACAATTTTGTCTTCTTTCATGTGAATTACAATTTACAAAAGAGATGATCTATATCTACATTTCTTGCAATTCAGAGAGTTTATGATCTGCACCCACATAGCTAGAGATTTTATGTTTTGGATTTAACCCCGTCATTATGGGTTTAAAAGGAAGCTGACTATTGGAAATACTAACCTTACCTGTATGACACTTCCATTCAATTTAACCAGTACTTGACCCTGTTTTCCAATCACCTCAACCACCTTGGCTTATCCAGCCAAGGCATCTTGACTCACAATCCACCACTTTAGGCCACACTTCCTTGTACCTGCTTCATCTTTTCTTCAAATTGGTACATACCAAACTGGTACAGGCATGGACGTTATTGATAACCATGGTTTGTTAACAAAGCTCAAGAGTAAAGGACTTCCCTTGTATGCATTTGAGTCATTGGATGGTGGTTAATGCTTCTTAAAGGTTGGAATTTAGGGATTTGGTGAAGATTAGCAGCATTTTAGATGTTGCAATGAATTGGAATTAGGTGTAGTTTCTCCACAAAATTCTGTGCAAGGAGGCTGCTCATGCTTAGGTAGGCATTTAGGGTAATGTTAATTGACTAAATGTGAAGGCCTATCCACCCTTTAATTAAACAAGTTTACTCACATAAGAAATCTATGAAGTTTCAGGTTAACAAGGTACATAAATTTCATGAAATGCAACAAAATATATAATATGTTAAATAGAATTCACAAAGAAAACTAAAAGAGTATAAGAGAAAATGTCTGGTGAGAAATTAATTTGAACGTGTACAATTAAACCACCAATTGGTGAGGGGGAGAGAAAGATATAAAGAGACAAAGAAAAAAAAAAAATGGAATGAGAGAAGATTTATGGGAGTTTACAGTCCTGAAAGAAGCATTTAATGCGTTTATTTGTGTAAACCACTGATATAATAAACTAACAAGCCTTGGAAAAATGGATATTGTCAACATTTTATACTACAGAAAATGCTATAATTCCCCTCTCACCTTTTAGTTTTGCCTGTGTCCATGGATGCTATAAAAAATGCTTACCATTCCAATCCCTGCCATTTAATTAATTCACCAAGATTAAATGATTGCATTTGGAACCATATTATTCTATTTTGTTATAGGTTACTAATGAATTGTTTGATTTGTTACCTTTAGTCTTATCATCTTATGATATTTTAACTTTTCCTCCTATGTTTTCTTATATTAGACTATCATTTTCCATTTCCAAGTATGTTTAGTCGTCTCCATAATGTTTCACTTGACCCCTTTGTCTTGATTGTTCCTTCCTATAATTGTTTTGGCTCTGCTATATTCAAAAGGAACAAATAATGACCAAGAAATATATGATCGTTTCTTGCAGGTGGAGGCTTTAGCAGTTCAGTTGACTCAAAGAGAAGGGGAGTTAATGCAAGAAAAAGCAGAGGTGAAGAAGCTAGCAAATTTTCTTAAGCAGGTAATTTGATATAATTTAAATGTTAAGGGCCCATTCATTAATGTTTCTTTGGTTGTTTTCCTCTTTTTGCAAAACCAAAACAGTGCAAAACATTGTTCGGCAAGTAAAAGGAGAAAACATAGGAAAGCATGATCTATGACCGCACTGGTTCCTCTTACACATAAAAACACCAATCCACATTAATAATGTTGGGTGATGAAGATTATCAACAGTCAATTTTGCTACATGCCTCACAAAAATTGGTCTTGATACATTTCTTATTTGTTTGTTTAATCACTTGAGTATTTTCCAATTTGAGTCTCTTAATCCATTTTTAGGCTTCAGAAGATGCTAAAAAACTTGTCGATGAGGAAAGAGCTTTTGCTCGTGCTGAAATTGAAAATGCCAGAGCAGCAGTACAGAGAGTGGAAGAAGCCCTTCAGGAACAAGAACAAATGTCGCGAGCTTCTGGGAAGCAGGTGTGTGCTATATGCGTATTTTTAGACCGCAAAATTTCTAGAGCAAGAGTGCTTCAACTGTCACAGCCTTTGTTAAGTTCTATATACGGAATGCATCCATATTGACCCTTGGTCTTTGAACTTGTGTTGCTTGTTGCATTGTTTATAAAGCATGTTATGTTAAGGATCAAGGAAAACATAGAATTTTTGAATGAAACATTTATAGATGTTATAGTTATTAATAATGCAGAGATTTGCCGTGTAACTATTATAAAATAGTGTATCTCTGCCAAATATATGGCATTTGTAGTGCAAACAATATTGTACTTTAACGTTTGTCCAAAAAAAATATATTGTACTTTAATGATTTTTATTTTCATAACTTAAGTACATATTTATATTAGATAAATCAATTTATCTCTTCTCTTGTATGGGACAATTTATTCAAGTTTTATAGCAATTTCATATCGATTGTATATTGAATTGACAATTGAATTTTATTAGATAACAGAGATTATAGTTGTTGGGAATACTTTAGTAATATTGGTTATATTTGTCAATGTGTAGGATACTAATGACATGATCCGTGGGCTTTAAAATTCTTTGTAAGTTTGTAAAAAACCTTAGCCCATAAACTTTATCAAAATGCTCAGCCCATGTCTTTTGCCCGCTTTCTTTAGCATATGGGTTACTAAGATACGAAGACACTTCCACACGGGGGTTACTGAGATCTTTTTTTTTTTTTTTTTTTTTTCTTTTTTTTTGTGCGGGACAATAATAAGGTCTCTTTTGTTCCAAGATGTTTACAAAATGGGCCAATCCGATTTCACTGAAATTGACCTGATACAACGAATTTCTGTTGAAGCTACTGAAATTTCTGGAGAGCGTCGGCAGTGTAATTTTACCGGAATTTTCAGTGGTTTCGGTGATGTTTAAAACCTTTGTTAGGATGCAGAATTTTAATACATTTAATGCTTCATTAATGGTTATCACGCTTCTTGACATTAGAATAACAATTTTGGACAGTAGTAGTATTTTCGTTTCATGTTCTCTTTGGTTATTTTATATTTGAGACACATGAGTAATATATACTGCATTATTAATTTAGCATGTCTGTCCACAAGTCTATAATTTATCTTTTTGACCTGTACAATTTCTGTGAGATATTTAGGACTTGGAAGAATTAATGAAAGAGGTCCAAGAGGCTAGACGAATCAAAATGCTGCATCAGCCAAGCAAGGTGACTTTTTTGATCATTCGTATTTATTTTGTTTATAACTGTAGACTTAGAAGTATAGGATCACTTTCATGGTGTTGTGTGTTCTGTTTCATTTAAGTAATAGAGAAATGTTATCAGGATATCCTATGAATGTCCTGTATTAAGTTTATACAATTTGGTTAAGGATCTCATGTTTGAAAAGTGTGGGTTGTTAATTTAATTACAAGTTAGATTCTTCCAATTCACGAGGTGAATTATCATATGCATCCTTGAAATATTGAGTTAATTTTGTGGGTGTATGTGCGTCTCTGCTTTGTAAACTTCTATTCTTTTAAAGGTATTATGCTTCTTGTGAAAAAAAATATCCAGTAAGTGACTTTTCATTTGCATCCTCCAACGATCGAGTTTAAGTTTGTGTCTTTGTGCAGATATTTTCTCTGGTTTTATGCTTCTATGCATATCTAATATTGAATTAATAAACTGCTAAAATTTACGTATTTTCTTTATATTACTTTTCTTTTGTATAACGAAAGCCACTTCTGCTTAAAATTACTCTCTTTTCATTCTTTTTTAGTGACTCTTGCCTGTAGTTTTTTTTCTTCTTATTTTTAGTTTTATTTATTTAACTTTACACTTTTGTACATGATTACACCCTTTTGGGTTCTGTTAATAAATTTTTACTTATAAGAATTTCTTCATGGATTAATCATCAATTTGTAGGTTATGGACATGGAACATGAACTTCGAGCATTGAGGGCGCAGCTCACAGAGAAGTCTAAGAATTCTGTTCGACTTCAGAAAGAGGTTTATTCATTTTGTAAATGCTTTGCCTATTTTGATATATCTAACTTTTATGATGTGGTTTGATAAGTCTCCGTTGCATAACATATGTCAATATGCTGAAATTCTGAAGGGTTCAAACATTTATGCATTTTCCAATAATCTATGTTAACATGGAGGTTAAGCTTTGCCTTTTTGTGTTTATTGCTATGCTAATTTGGTTTTTATTATATTTCATTTTTGGATCTGTTGTATATGCATTCTCTCGGTACTTTCCTGGTTCTGGGAATTCCTTGCATTGGATCTATGGTTTATTGAAATCAGCAACTAGGTTGCTGGGAAGTTTGTTTTGGTAGATGATGCTCAAATATAGTTTTTTTATTTATTGTTATTCTTTGAATTTTTAGTTCTTAATGCATCTAAAAACCTTGAGATTTTAGGCAGAGTAGCAATTACTTTTTGGGAAAAAATATGAAAAACCCTAAGAACAAATCTCGAGTTAAAAGAACCCACAAGATTAATCTTATCCAAAAAACTTGATGTGAAATTTTTTAACGCAACCTGGTTTTCTAGCCAACCAATCAAATAATATCTTTGTAAGTGAGCACTAATCCTGATGAATGAAAACCAAATAAGATAATTTACTTTGGCAAAATTGTAACAATGGTCCCTGGACTAAGACCAAACTTTACTTTTCATCCCTCATATTGCTAATTTGTTATGGTGGTACTTTAATTATGCCTCCACTTTCAAAAATCGTCCTTTCCGTCATCTCAATCAACTTTTCCGTTAAAAATGAGGGTATATTTGTCTTTTCATGTGCTGGATTGAACAAAGACAGCATCTCATGTGATTTTAATCCAGATTTGTCTTTTAAATTGGATTTTAAGGTCTCTTGGATTTAAATCCAGATTTGTTCCCATGTTTTTATTTATTTATTTATTTTATTGTTTGGTTTCCTTTTCGATTCCCCTTTCAAGATCTCGTGTGTTATCTCATCAAATAGATTTTTGGGGGGGAAGAAATATGGGTGAAGAAATATGAGAAATCGATCATGGCTGGGGGGAAAGGCATTAGATCCAAATTTAGAGCCTCTGAACTATACATCCAGTAGGCATTAGATCCAAAACCCTACAGATAAACCCCGACTTGATCAAAAAGAACAAGGAAAAGGAAATTGGCATGGGAAGAAATCTGGGTGGCTGGGTGGGAAGAAGAAATTGAGGGCGTGGTTGGGAGAGAGGAAATGGAGAGAGAGAGAGAGAGAGATTTATTTTTAAAAAAACTTTTGTGCGAAGACATTTTTGTCCATGCCAAGTAGGACTTGTCCATGCCACGTCATCATTTATAACGGATAAGTTGACTGAGATGATGGAAAGGACGATTTATGAAAGTGGAGGCATAATTAAAGTACCACCGTAACAATTTAGCAATATGAGGAACGAAAAGTAAAGTTTGGTCTTAGTCCAGGGACCATTGCTACAATTTAGCCATTTACTTTCTATAAGATGAGGCGAAAGTTGTAGTCTAAGAAGTATAGGACAGAAAGCTTTCTGAGACCGATACCTATTCTTCTGGAGTTATAGAAGCCCATAAGTTGCCTCCAGGTCTTAATGGGTTTCTTTCGTTTATACTGGATGTAATGCAGAAAACTAGCTGCTAAAACTAAGCTTGTCCGGGGTCCTTAAATTTTTTTGTTTTGGCATTTGTGTCCAATGGTGTGAAAAGCTATGGTGAGGCTCAGCACGTCAATCGCCTTAGGTGTGCGATTGTTTAGCAAAAGTCATGGTAAGTGTATGCTTTGCTGTCGAGGCACTGCATAGCATGTGCGATTTGCTGAAGGCTGTAGCACCATATAGGGTTTAGACTTCTTATGTGTTTTAAGTTTTCCATTTGTCCTGATTGCTCCTTTTAAATGAAACAGTTTGTTTCACGTTTCTTTTATCTTTTTATTTTTTTGGTCAGATGTCATGTTTCTTTCATGAATTGGGTCTTTAGAAAGATCAGTTGTTTCTTTTATGTTTTAGTGGTGGCTTGTGGTTTACCTTAGACACTTGGCGTCATTTTGTTTTATCTTGACTAAAGCTCAGGCAATAGACAGTGGAAATAAATAAGGATTGTGGCATATATGGCCCACTTAAGGAAAAACTAAAAGAAAGACTTCTAAAAACACAAAAACTTTATAGAAATCTATCAATGGTAAATAAAACAAGACTTTTAATACAGTAAATACTAAGGAAAGTAAGACTCTTAATAAACTTACATAAAATGCCTTGCCTTTAACACAATTGATAGCGTCTACACTCAACTAAATTCTATAATTCTTGTATCGATCATCTGTATTTAATTTACCTAGAAGAGAAGGTAATCTCATTTCCTCATAGAAAATAGGCATATCCGACAAATGAGTACTGGACACATAAAGACGTTTCACGTTTTGAATATGTTTTTGATAAGTTAGATGTGTGTCATGAAGTATTGGAGGAGTTTAGTTATCCAATCTGGATAAAATGAGGAAATGGCTCTCTTGACAAGTATTTGCTGAATAAGGGGATGATTCTGGCCTGGATGCAAGCTTTTCTTTTTCCAGGGCAACAATGGAAGCAATCAAATGTTAATTCCTACGAAAGATGAATGTTTAACATGATATAAAAGATAATTTCATAGTGCTTGAAACGCTGGTTTTGATGTGGCAAAAGGATGATGGTCTTATTAGGAGTTTGGTGGTATATACTTGTATTTGGTCTTTCTCCTTTTGTTTCCTTCATTTTTCAGTGTTGAGGGTGTATGTGGCCCAGTGGATGGGGGTAGTATGATATTGGCCTGCTCTTTGTACTCTTTAATTCTAACACTATCACTTTGTAACTTTCAGCTGGCAATAAGTAAGAGGGGCTTAGAACAAAATTCCCAACTATATGAATTAGATGGCCCTGAAGCCTTAGGTTCATATTTGCGAATTCAACCTTGCTCTGATGATGCTCCAGAACTTTCCAAGTGTTCGATTCAATGGTATCGTGTATCATCTCAAGGTGGCAAGAAGGAGCTTATATCAGGTATATATATATGTTTTCTATACTTGTTCTGATTTTTCTGAACAAGGGCACGATAATTATTGGCTGGGTCTTACATGCATAGGCTGGTGTCACATCATCCTCATTTTGTTACTCTTCACTTCCTTTGGTGTAGTGTGTGAGCTCATGCGTGTGTGTTTATTTGATAAATAAATAAAATTTTAATAAATGAATGCCAGTGGCTGTTAACCATGTTGTCATAAGCATGCGGACATGCACTTAATTGCTGGGTTGTCTTTAATATGTTGTGTGTAGCTTTACAGCTGTGGATTTTTGTGTGTTTTAATGTCTGATATGTGTATGAATTCCTTTGCATGAAGTAGAGGAACTAGCATTGTGGGCCAGGAATCAGAATAGCCTCCTACTTTCAGATTGTGTCAGATGTCTAACTAACCAATTATGTCACCACAAGCTAGCAACTAACTAATTTCAAATTTCCGTCCATTGGAAATAAATTGACATGATGGATTGCAAATCTTGTGCTATTATGTGGTTGATAATATTGTCTGGTTCACTCATGTACCCAACAATATTTATACTCAAGTCCATGTAACATGGATCTAACTAGCTAAAAGCTCACTCATGTAGTGAAGTTTTTTGGCTTTGCCTATATAGTGTTGAACGCTCTGTGCTTTGACCATGATGGCAATTTAGCTGAGGCTAGACTCTGACATTATTGATTCAGTGGGGGAAGCAATCATGGGCTTATTTCTCTCTATGGCGGAAGAATCGAAGATACATTCACAAACTTCACCATGCAATGCTGCACTAAACTGATTGTCATTAAAAGCTGTGCTAATAGGAGACTGTCTCTGGAAGTTCATGATTGTATATATATTTTTTTTCCTTCCACTCTAGTTGTAGAAGGACAGAGGATAGGGGTATCCAGGACCCGCTTATTTGTTTAAGAAGAGTGACTGAATGGGCTGGATTCAAGATCCTCTTTTTTTCTTTAAGAATAGTTGGTTGAATGGGCAGGACTGAAATGCCACCCTTAATGTTTCTATGCAATCACTTTCTTCTTGTTTGATTGTTTTATTGGTGGATTTATATATAAATATATATATATATATATATATATATTGGGCAAACTGGTTTATGAGGACTATGATATCTTTTTTCTCGCAAGTTATTTTTTCTTTTCATCTCAATTCCTATAGCTAAGTTTGTACAGCTCTGTTGAAGGTGTTAGATTGAGTAAAGTTTGTTGTTCTATGATATCCAACTGAATGCAGAAAGCTGTGGATTCAGATACCACATCCATCAAGATTAGATTTTGTCTTTCCCTTTTTTGTCTTTTTGTCTTTTTTTCTTTTTTTCTCTCCCTTTCTGCTAATGTCAAAGTTGGTTTTCATATTGGGTGGAGAAGCCGAGGAGGTTTTGTGAACATGAAAGGCTTAGAAACTGAATAGCCTACATGAGATACTTACATTTTCAACACATCCCATTTGCGTGTTGCTGGACTATGCCACACATTTGCATTAATTATATGGGGTGGCTTGTAGCACATGTGCTCAAATTGTGCATAGCAAGTGGATGAATTGCTTGCTCTTGAAACCTTGCTAAAGTTGGAGCAATGGGTGGCCCATGAGTTTACATATGCAAGGCTACCATAGTTGAGATTATTATATTTTCAAGACATATCTGTATTCATTTCTCATTCTACTATCCCTACCACAGGTGCTATAAAATCAGTTTATGCCCCAGAGCCTTTCGATGTTGGGCGAATCTTGCAAGCCGATATTATTTTGGAAGGCCAGTGGCTAACGTTGACAACCGCTGGTCCCATTGATCCTGGTCTGGTTTAGATAACTGATTCTCTTCTTACATCAAGTGTGAAATTTAAATTACTAATACATTGTGATGACATTTATTTCAGTTGTTCAAATCTGTCAACATTTTTGTCCTTTTGTGATTTATAAAAATAATAATTGCAAAAAGGGCTGATTTCGTTGTTATAATCAGCTGCTGGTTTGGGAAGCTATGTGGAGGCACTTGTGCGGAAGCATGATATTGAGTTCAATGTATGAATACCCAAATCTTTTCCACAATTCTTGGTTTGCATACCTTATTATTTTTTCTGCCTTTGTGTGTGACAAAATTTATGTTTTATGGTTGAATTACGAATGATATTGCTTTTCAAAATTATTAGGATGATCCTTTTGTCAGTTTCCTAAGAACTTTTCCATAGATTGTATATGGACTGACTACTTATTAAGTTCGTGTGCTCTGCTCTGTCCGTATTGAGTTTTTGTGGAGATCAATAACTAAATGTATAAATCTTAAAGTAGGATTAGCTTATGGAAGAAAGTTTGGCGTCCCCATGGCTGTCCATCGAGCTTGGGTTTTACCCCTGTTTCTTGATTTCTGTAATGATATTTCAATTATCTCATTTATTCTTATAGTACTGTGGCTGAAAAAAAAAAAGGGAAAGAGAAGTGTTATTTTCCAGCCTTAAATCACCCATTGCCTGTTTGACGTTTTTTTAATACTTTCCAGGTAGTTATTACCCAAATGAATGGGGTCAATCATCCTTCAGAATCTATTCATGTATTTCATGTTGGAAAGATGAGGATTAAACTTTGCAAGGGAAAAACAACAATTGCTAAAGAATACTTTTCTACTTCGATGCAGGTATTAGATAATTTTATTAGTTTATGTACGTGTTAGTAATATACGAATGTGGATCTATCCAATTGCCTGATCATCCTGCTAATTACTTGAGGCAAAAGCCTGTTCATACATAGAAAATAATTAATTGTTAAAGAAACAGTAAAACAGTGAATTTTGCTGACCAAAATGATGTGGCATTATCCTGTCTAAGTAGTCTTTCTTCCCGTAGGTTTTCTGTTGCATTTCATTCTAAATGCACCACATCTGAGATGCATAAAGTGAAATGTACTTCTAATAGCAATTATTTAGTTGTCAATGCAATTGAAACCAAAATAGAAACAGCTTCCCAATGGGCAACAATGATTTTTGTATTATAGTGTTAGTTGTTTTCCTTTATTTTTGTTTTAGTGATTTTAAACCATGTCTATGATGTTGTTTGTTGGTGTCCTATAGCTATGTGGAGTTAGAGGAGGTGGGAATGCTGCAGCTCAGGCATTGTTTTGGCAAGCAAAACAAGGACTTTCCTTTGTATTGGCATTTGAATCAGAACGAGAGAGGAATGCGGCCATCATGCTTGCCCGGAGATTTGCTTTCGATTGTAATGTATGTATAATTTTATCGTTCATATATACTATTCATTGTTAGTTTTAAAATTCCTGCTTCTCCTTGCTCTTTCTTGGTCCCTTGTTTTGCTATATGAAGAGATTGCTGATAAGAAATACATAATATGGCAGATCATGCTAGCCGGGCCGGACGACAGAGCTCCCTTAGAAACTAACGGAGCCCCATAAATTTTTTTTTTTCAGTAAATGTAATTATTGAGTTTTCCCTTGTATTATAAGTTTGTAATAGTAGATGTGGCATTGTCTAGTTGTTCGTATAGGCGCGTGCATCTTTATTTTTCCTTTCCCTTTACAACATCAAGGCATTTTTTTATTTGCCTTTTTGTTTTGAGTGTAATTGATGACCTCCCACGTTTGAAATTGGAGGTTGATTTCAACTGTAACACCTTTGAATGTTGATTATCGGTATATTTGATGATTGGTGCGTGATTGATTATGATATCAATGAACTTACATTTTGGTCTTGAGTAAGGTAGATGGTTTCGGAGATGGTCCAAAAATACCGAAATTTCAATGGAAATATCGGGAAATTATTGATATCGATAAAAATTGAATAAAAATCACGGAAAGTGTAAGAAAGACTTGGAAATTTTTCTTGAAACTTTGGAGGTTGTTTATTAGTCAATTATCTATTATTTTATCACAAAAAAAATCAAAGGAAATGCATTGCATGATGGGTTTATTTGATTTAAGTTGATTATATAGCAAGTTGATAAACACTAGTGTAGAAAATATGTAATAATTAATGAAAGAAGATTAAACACAGCATAATAATTTATTTATAATGATTTACTATAATATTTTACATCATATACATTTCATGATAAAATACATAAGTGATTTAGTTCTGCATAGAATTCCTATATGGTTCAAATTTGAGTTATTTACATTAACATCCCTTGAGGTTTTCGGCTTTTTTACAGAACTTCTTGAGGTTTTAGAAATCATAAGAACACCCTTGGATGTTTTAAATTGTTTTTACAAAACTTCTTTTCATTAATTTTTCATCCAAAGATTGATGATTTTATACAAAAAAAATCTCCAAATGACAAAGTTGGCCTTTGAGATTAGATTGCATATACTTCATTGAGGTTAATTTTGTCATTTGCACAAGTTTTTTTTTCAATGAAATCAATAATTTTTGGACAAACAATCAACGAAAAGGGTTTTGTGAAAACAAACTAAAACCTCAAGAGGTGTTCATGTAATTTTTGAGACATGAGGGGGGTTTTGTGAAAACACAAAAAATCTCAGAGGGTGTCGGTGTAAATAACTTTTAAAATTTCTCATTATCTTAATCATCTTGATACTATCGATATGATCGATAGTATAGTGATATTTTAGCCAAATGTTGCTGAAGTGAGAAATTATCGACATCGATATTTTCCGATATTATTGATACTTATACAATATTTTCCTTTCCTTTTATCAGTTCTTTCCCCGCAACCGTACCCTATTCAAGGCATATGTTGCCGAACAACACTTCACAATCCAAGACTTGAACATTCATACATGTATAGGGTACTCACGAAGCACAAATTCAAGAATCTCAACCCGGAAATAAATCAATATATATATATATATATATAAATACACACACCTCACACCATCATACCCGTGAAAAACAATCCAATCCGGGGATCGTTTAACTAAACCATATAGAGGAATCCTCAACAACCATGTGGCCAGGGACGAGCCGTCCATCCGGGAGACTGGGCTAACCAGCACGCATAGCAGAATCCTCAATACTCGTGTGTCTATGACAAGTTCTACGCATATAGACTAACCAACTATCCATTTCCATGTATCCAAGTATCCATATCCACTATTTCCAAATATTAGTATCCAAGAGGAGGTACATATGATAATGCACATCATGTACCAGGGAAAACAATCTAAAACGGTGATCATTTGGCTGAAACACATGGAGGAATCCTCAACAACCATGTGGCCAGGGACAAGCGATCCAACCGGGGGACTGGGCTAACACCCTGTCAAGGGTGCCCGGGTTCCAACATACCCAAACCATATCCACAGTTTTCCAAATATCCATCCATTCCAGAATCAATAACCATGGAAGCCCACACGACAGAAAGTCCAGCGCCACGTGTGGGTATAGTGACCAGGGAAGGTACATATGATGGTGAGGTTGATAATATAAATATTATAAAAATAATATTCCCTTAATTCAATTTTCCCAAATATTTATTCATAGTATAGAAAATAAACTCTCAAGCATATATTCTATAAAGACCCAAAAATAATTCAAATAGTAATCAAAACTTGTTTACACTTAATTTCCATAAAATACTATATTCCATAATTAAAATAATAGACTTTCGTAAATAACCAGATATCACCCAATCCATATACTTCAATAATAATAATAATAATATAAAATAATAACCCTTAGAGATCTCATACCTCATTAACCCATATTTAGTCAATTTTCAATCAAACTTCATTATGCGAGAAATTCCATATTAGAATAACGAAGTATACTTAAAAACAAACATCCACTCCTTTCCTAATAATCATAGCCGAGACCCAAGACTCACTTTCAGAACCCATCAATCAAGTATCCCAAGCTCATCCATTCCATAACTTCAATTATCAAACTAATATCCAAGAATTCCATAAGATACTATAAAGCAATCTCATAATCCCAACATAATTAACATAACTCAAATAACAATCAAGACTCGTTATTAAGGTCATTCTAATGCTCCTCGAATGGTCAAACTACTTCGGAAGACCCACGGTCAACCGAGGGGTAAAACTGCCCAAACTTGGTCAACTGGGCCCGCGGGGTCTACGACCTCCGATTTCTGATCCAAAAGTTTCTATGGGTTCAACAAAATTTATTATACTTGTCCTGCAAGTTTGGTCCGAAATCGAACGGTCGGATCGCTCGCGATCGCATGATTGGACGATTACCGTTAACCTAATCTTTGAATCATTGAATCGAAGCATCCGGGACTTTGATTCACAATCCGTGAATTCCTACACAATCCTAGAGATGCCTAGATCAACATATTTGAAATTGGAGTCGATCCAACAGTATGAACATATCGAACCCGGATAATGCCTAATATGCATAATCTGATTGATAGTCAAACGATAACCAAATTCAAATCCGAGCATACCGTCGTGCTCGAGATGACATGAGGAACATTTTAGGACCAAAAGGGTCACCCAAATAGTGCCCACGCGTTGCCACCGCGTGGGTGCCCAGAGAAATTTCGGTGACCAGAAAAATCTCCCAACCGCTGGTCAAGACCTATACCTGTGTGACCATGACAATAAGTGGAGCAACTTTTGTTCTTGGACCATGACCAAAAAGTGACCGGAACTTGATCAATGCATAATTCTGTATCATTTTGTTGCACTCTATCCTATTGTTTAGTTATGTTTTAAAGTAAAACTTGTGCTTTTAATCATTTTGTGTTTGTTTTTTAGTTCATTGAGCTCTAGGTACCACTTGAGGCATTTGAAGCAAAATGGTGTAAAAACGTGCAAAAACTGGAGACTGAGTTAGAAAATCGTTTTAGACTTATCTCTTCATCCGAACTTGGATTGAGCCAAATCACATGTGGTTGGAAAGGAGACATTCGGAACTTCAAGATGGACAACTCAAAGTCATCAATTGATTAAGGCAAGCACAATATGTGAGCCCATGAAATTACAAGTCATGTTGACCTAAGGATGAGCTGATTGTTGCTTGGTCATGCTGATCTAAGGATGACCTAATTGATGCTTGGTCATGATGAGCTATGCATGAGCTATTGTTTCTTGTGAGAAGTGCAGCAGCCAAGAAATTGATTTTCAATTGCAAGTGTTGTAGGCATTAGCCATATTCAGTTCAGATTTCTCACTTCCCTCTCCCTATAAATACTACTTCCATTCCACATTCAAGGTATGCACATCCTGGGATTCACAATCCCACAAAACACTCCCACCAATGGCCATACACTCCAGAAATGAACCGAACACTCTAAACAGCCTCAAATCACCAAAACAGTTCCAGAAAGCCTTCCTTCCATTTCCCTACGAATTTCCTCTTGCTATGCCATCATAACTCACCCATACTCATCCCAAATCATCTCCTTAGCTGTCATACATCCTTCTAGATGTGGAGAACCTCTTGGAGAAGCCTTGGACACCACAAGAACTTCAGAAAATGGGATTTTCTACTCTTATTGCATTCATTATGTTTTCTCATTTCTATCTAAGTTTCTTTCCCATTATGAGCAGCTAAATCCATAGCTAGGATTTCAATGTAACCTGACAAGACAGTTCCATGTTTTCAAGTTAAATGTTACCCTTTGTTGATTACTTCTAATTTTCTAGTCTCATTCACTTATTCTTAGTTGAATCTTTGTGCATGTTTAAATAACTGGTCACTATTAACACTTGCATGTTGGTTATCTAGTTCAAGTTTACATAAACACCATATGACTCTTGAACTAATTAGTGAATGAGTTGGTAATGCATTTAGGACAAACACCATGTTTAAATATTTACTTGGTTCCTTAGTGTTCTTGTTAAGCTTAATGGATTCAGATTCATAGTTTAGACTAAACACCATAGCTAACTTGTGTATTTTGAGTACTTCATTAAAACCAAACACCATATAGATAATCATACATAAGAAAGAACGAACTCCATAAATTGAATTAATCAACTTAGGTGATTGTTAACTTGTAGCTTGAAATTGGATTGTCATGGTGAGGTTGAACCCCTAGTGCCTGTTTTCATTGTCCCTAAGTTTTCTAAACATCTACTTGTTGGTCACTTGCTATTTTTGTAATCCCTTTTAGTAGTTTTCAGTCACTTGCTATTTTGCTATCCTTTTTCACTCCAAACAAACTCAAACTCAACCTCATTTAAATTATGTTTAGTCTTAGGTTACTTGTGAGTCTAAGTAGTAGTATTAAGTTTCTTTCATCCAAGTCTCTGTGGAATGACCTCGTTCTTGCATTCCTATACTATAATTGGTTCGTGCACTTGCGAGAAATAGATAGAGTAAAATATGTCCAACAAGTAACTGGCGCCGCTGCCGGGGACTTGATTAAGAGTCTTGTTACTATTGCTTACTTTCTTTAGTTTTTCTGTCTTTTCAGGTATTGCATGTCGAGCAAACCATTTCTTGAACAAGTTGTATCAACGGTTAAGAAACACGCTCAATCCCCATTTGCACCTTAGCCTCTGTCATTGTTGTGCCACCTGAACTCGTGACCTCTCTTGCTCCTGAAGACATTGCTCTCTCATCGATCGCCCCATCTTCTTCGTGGCACTCTTACTGACCCGGTTCTCTTACAAGTTGTTGGCTTTCAGAATTCATAGTCAATTTGGGATTGTCTTCATCACACTTCCTCACAACAATCCATTGCTCATGCTACCCAATTGAAATTCCAACTTCTCTTTGTTCAAAAAAGGCGTAGACGATTCCCTAGTACCTCTCCCTTGTCAAAAGTTTGTCTAATCAACTTGCTGCAGTTAAAGAACCCGTCTCTCCATTAGATCTTGTCACTTATACTCTTCGTAGGTTGGGACCTAACTACATGATGTTGGTCACCTCCATCCTTCAACCGCACCTTTTCTCATTAGCCATGTACTCCCTCATCCTCCGAACTCTTGGGACCTCCTCTATCCTCTCGTCCCCCTTCTCAATGTTGGAATCATCTACAATTTGGCCATATTGCCAGTATGCATTCTATGTACACCTCCGACCCTAATTTGTATTTAGATTTGGGAGCCACCCATCGCATGACTCATGATGCACGCTCTCTAGCACCCACCCCTGGCTCTACTCCATCAGATGGTGTTGTTTCTGGTAAAGGTGACTCGCTTCCTATCACTCACTTTGGTAATCTTTCCTTTTCTTCGGGTTCCTTTGTGTTTCTCTTTCTGATGTTCATCGTGTTCCTTCTTTACACAAAAATCTATTATCTATTGCTCAATTTACTCATGATCATCTTGTGAGTATTACATTCTTTCCATGTGGTTTTATCATTCGTGATTTGAAATCTAATGATATTCTTTTTAGGACCGATGTAATAACAGTCTCTATCCCATTCTTCCCACATTGGAATCCAAATACCTCTCCAGTTCCCAAACAGCTCTTGCTTCAGTGTTCAAGTTGTCCTCTCTTTGGCATCGTTACTCGGGCATCCATCCAATAAAGTGCTTAGCACCTTAGCTTCTCGTTCCTTATTAGGGTCCACTTTTTGTTTATCAATTAATAAGTATAGCCATTGTGCATCGACTAAATTTGTTCGTCTTTCTTTTTCTAATCATGAACCTTGTTCCCTTATGCCTTTTAATTTATGGAGATTCACTATTAGGAGCCCAGATTAGGAGCCCAAATTATTATTATTTTTTTTAAAAAAAAAAAACCTATATGAAATGGACTTTAGAAAGATGCCCAAAGCCCATTTACAACATAACAAAAAGGCTTTTAACTTCTTTTAAATTACAAAATTGCCATTAATTTCTTAAAATAAACCCAACCCCACTTCATAAAAAAGCCCAAAACACTCAATAGGGCATCAAAATAATTTAATAATCAAAATAAAATTCAATAGGACAAGCTGTCATTTTTTTGGGTTTGTTTATAGAAATTAGATGGTGTAGGGTTTATTTATATTATTAGTGCTAAGAATAGGTATATGACTAAATATCTCTTTAATTTAATACACTCTAATATTTGGATGTCACCTATTTAATACACTCCAAATATACAAAAATCAAATATGAAATTCATTTCAAATACACTCTTAATGCACATGCTCAAGAAACCTCAACTTGGAAATAAATCTAGACATATACCCATATACATATTGAAGGAAACATTTTGCATCTCATGGCTTGGAATGAATTTAGCCACAACATATAATACATAGCCACCTTCTATAGTGCACCAAGTGCACCCATGCACCATTTTTCCTTTATGATTCCCCAAGATTTTTAAAAAAAAATTGGTTACCGGTTATACAAGTTGTCAAGTTTTCACTTTTTGTTAATATTTAACGCAAATGCAATTGTGTAAGGGTCATGCAAATATGTCCTTCCTGTTTTGGCAATTGACATATGATTTGACATGTTGTTTTTCAATTGAGTTTATTCTTTCTGACTCACAATGACATGCTTATGAATTTCGCTATGGTATTTGTTTACTTTTATAAATCTAAAATTACCATTTTAGATTCTTTTTTTATGAGAACTGTTTGACTTTTTTTTCTTCTGATTTCGATATGTCACCTCATTGTAGCTTTCCTCAAGTTCATTATGAGTTGCTGGTTTTATTTATATGAATTATGATGGCTAGTTGTGGCTAATTCCTCCGTATTTTATGCCTAGTTTTTAAAAATCAATTGAGGTTGATAGTTTTAATTTTTTGTTTCTTTTGTTTCATAGAATTGGTGAATGCGCATCAACATTTATTTGAGAGTTCGAATGTCTTTATCCATCAAATTTTTTCACCTCGAGTTTTGTCTACGTAATTGATTGAAATCAATTTCTAAAATAAGAACTGTATTACTTGTTGAACTCTATGTTACATGGTTGTACTTTTGTAGACATCCACGAAGTATTATAAATTTATATTCTTTTCCTAACATGACCATGGATTTTATAGTACATTTTAAAGATTAAAAGTCAAGAAAAACAAGTAGAAAAGTAGAAGGTTTACAAGTTTGCTCGTAGATTACAAGATTTTTAGTTGTGTTATAATGACATAATTTTACTCCTCAAAGTCCATTCTTACCTTGGTACTATGTGTCATTTTCTTTGTAAATTAGGGTATTACAGTGTTATGGATTAGGGTGGACCATAATATTGTTACAATTATTTCACAACATTTGCAGATTTTTTCATGATTCATGAGTTGGGGTCGCTTTATATAACTTGTAACCAGAATCAATAAAACTTGGATAACTTTATATAAATCCAATTGGCCAAACTGAAATTGTTTTTTTTTTTTTTACCTGTAACCAAAAACAATTTTTAAACATCTAAACTATTCTTTTTGTTTTGTTATTTCTTAAATGTAAATAAATTACTATAAAGAACTAAAATACAGCTACATAGTATAACTCGTTACGTGTTTAATATCAATCAATGATAAGACATTCAACTTTTAAGACAATCTCAATATGTAATAACCTGAACCTAAATTAATATTTCATTATTAATTTATTCAAGTAAAAGATAATTTTACCTCCGGAATATTTTCATAGTTTAAAAGTTGACTTTTTTATTAGGGAAGGAATTTGGGAATTTCAATTGTACCGTTGCGTAGAACACGCCGAGATGGGTCCGTAGACACGTTGTGGACTCAAATTGGAGTTGTAACTAGGAAGTTACGATAAAAAAAATAATCAAGTGGCAAAATTGTAATTATTTCAAAAAGGGGTTTTAAAAACCCAGAAAACTCTCTCTCGCGAAAACAGCCCCCTTCCCCCCCTTTTGTTACGACGATAGCAAATTCTCCAGGCCACTGCCACCACCACACACTGCCATGGGGCAGCATCAGTCCCAAAAGGACCACCACACTTCCGTCTTCCAGCCCCAGCCTTTGTCGCCTAAATCCGCTGTCGTGGTCGCGCGAATTAGCCACGAAACAGGCGATTTTGACAGTTTTTATAGAAATTTTTCGGAGCTCGTACCGGCGATTTCGGCCACAATTTCCATTGATCCAGGTATGCTTTCTCATCCTCTTGAGGTGTTCTAGCTATTGGTTGTGGTATTTTGGAGAAATTTATGCATTTTAGGGGTTAAATAAGCGATAGAAGTTTTGGCTGGTTTTGGCTTCCGATTCCGGCCAATTCCGTCGACTTTTTGGGGTTGCTCCAAGAACAAAAGTTGCTCCACTCAAGGTGCTGATCATATAGGTATAGGCCTTAACTGGAGGTTTGGAGTGTTTTTGATCGCCAGAATTTGCTATGGACACCCACGTGCTGCCAACGTGTGGGGCGGCGCATGGGCCACTTGGTGGCCTGCTAAAATGATCCTCATGTGTCCCGAGCACACGGTATACTCGGATTTCAATTTGGTTATTGTTTGATCGTCGATCAGATATCGCATTTTAGGGGTTATCTTGGTTTGATATGTTCAGACTGTTGGATGATTTCATTGTAATTTATGTTGATCTGGGCATCCCTAGGATCGTTTAGGAATTCATGGATCGTGAATCGAAGCCCCAGATGTTCCGATTTAATAATTTTAAGTTTGCGTTAAATGATAACCGTCCGATCGTACGATCGTGAGCGATCCAAGCGTTCGATCTGGACCAAACCTGCAGTACATGTATCCTTAATCTTGTGAAACCTATAGGAACTTCCGGATCGGGAATTCGAGTTCTTGGGCCCCGCGGCCCTGGTTGACCAAGTTTGGACAGTTTGACCCCTTAGTTGACCGTGAATCTTCCGAGGTAGTGTCACCCTTCGAGAAGTACTAGAACGACCTTGTACATGAGTCTTAACTAGTAGTTGAGTTATTTTGATTATGTTGGGAGTTAGGAGATTGATTCATAGTATCTTATGGAAATTCTTGAATATTATATTGATAATTAAAGTTATGGAATGGGCGAGCTTGGAATATTGGATTGGTGGGTTGTGAAAGTGAGCCTTGAGCTCGGCTATGATTGTTAGTAAATCAATGACATTTGTTATTAAGAGTACGTACAGTTCTTTTAGTATGGAATATCTTGTCTAATGAGTTCATGTGGGAATTGATTCGATATGGGATCTTCTTTAAAGGTTATTACTTTTCATTGATCAAATTACCATGCAATCTACTATGGATTTATATGATTATGAAAGGAATATATAGATCGCTAATTGTGAGTATTTCTATTATTTCGATAATTGAGTTTATATTATAGTATTTTATGGTATTGCTACATGTTTTTTTTAAATATTTGAATATTTATGCATTATCGGAAGTGATGAAATCTCTAGGGGTAGTGGTTATTTAATTATTTATTTATTTAGTTATCTATTACTATTAAGATTATTATTATAGTATCATAAATGAATGGTTTGTTAATTGGATTTCGACGTGATTAATAAATTAACTAAATATCTAAGTACATGTCTGTATTTATTTAGTTATCTATTACTATTAAGATTATTATTATAGTATCATAAATGAATAGTTTGTTAATTGGATTTCGACATGATTAATAAATTAACTAAATATCTAAGTACATGTCTATATTTAATATATCTACGTAGTGGTTTGAAAATGATGAATTATGGACTCTAATTCTCAAGAGTATGTGGTGTCAATTCATAAGTAGTTGAGAACCGATTTTAGAAAGTTGAGAAAAGATTTGAAATATGGATTTGTGGAATATGGGAAATTTTATGACAAGTTTCGGAATATGGTTTTCAAACCCTCTACAGAAGTACCCCCCCCAGTTGCCTTGAAACAGTTTTGTCATTTATAATAATGCCCCAAGAATTTCGGGGACGCTTGAACCGTGCGGTGGGAGGATATGTGTTCTTGGGCCGACTACATGTCCCCCGAGTTCTGCGAGGAATGCGGCTCGGGTCGACTGTGTGTTCCCGAGGCCTGCGAAGAATGCGGCTCGGATTGACTTTATGTTACCCAGGCCTGCGAGGAAATGTCATATTATGTGACACAAGGAATTGACGGTATATCGTGGGAATTAAATAGAAAATCATGGAATTGATGGAATTGATGGAATCTTATCGGAATTGATGGCATATTAAAGGAATTGACAGAATATAAATGGGGGTACGCCTAGGTGGAGAATAAGTGGGTTTTAAGAGGTTCAAATTAAAATTGAGGATTTTATCTTGATATTTTTGGGCAAGAGTTTTAATACCAATTTTTTTTCTTCCGGACATTGATGGGTCAAGGAATGAATGGTTTTGTCTTCATTTGCGTACATGAGCTTTATGTGAGTTTGAAGGAAGAATTAAAAGTACTTTATGTGTTTGTTTGTTTTTACATATGATTTATGCAAGTAAAACATAAATTGGTTCATGGATTTGAGTTCTTTGAGTAGCCTACTTACGTGCAAATATAATATGTAATAACCCAAAACAAAATATCTAAAAAGTAACAAAATATCTAAAAAAGTAGGATTAATATCTTCTAGCAAAAAGACAATTTTGCCCTCACATTATTTAATAGGGAAAAAGTTGACTTTTTGATCGAGAAAGAATTTGGCAATTCTGCTTGCGCCGTTGCGTAGAGCACGGCGAAACGAGTCCGTAGACACGAATCGGAGTTGTAACGAAGAAAATACGGTCAAAATACAGCGAAGGGCAAAACGGTAATTTGGACAAAAGTCAGATTTTTATATCTTTCTCCCTTCTCTCTCCTCATTTCTCTCTTCTCTCTCTCTCTCTCTCTCTCCTCCTCCCGCGTGCGACGCCGTCGCCCCTCCCCATTTCAGATCAAGCTTACCGCCGCCACAGGGCACGGCGACCTCCGCCGTTGGTACCAATCTCTCCGCCTCGCCGCCTCCTTCCTTCCCCGCCCCGTCGCCGACCTTGGACCGCCGGAAACTGGGAATTTCCGCCGGTTTTCATCCAAACTTCATCTCCTTCGTTCTCCCTCAATTCTCCACCAAATCGATCGAGTAAGGTATGGTTTCTCAGCTATTTTTCGTACTCTAACTGATGGTTGGCTGGGTTTTGATCGATTTCACCTCTAGATCACTCGATTTTCAACTTGAAAAATCGGCCGAACTTCGGCCGCCGTGATCGGCCATTTTCGGCCACTTTTTGGGGTATGCCCAAGAACAAAAGTGACTCCAAATGGGGTGTTTTACCTAGGATAGGAGTTTGGAGTCTTGGTTCCGAGATTTTCCGGCAACCCGTATTCGCTTTGGACACCCAATCTGCCCAGGCATGTGGCGGTGCGTGTGTGAGGGTGGTGAAGTGACTCTATGTAGTTTTGTGATCCTCGTGCCGTCACGAGCGCGTAGGATTTCGCGGATCTCGATTTAGAGTCCGTTTGAGCCCCGAACGGATTTTCCATATCGCACGATCCTTGGGTGCAGTGTCGTCGAGCTGTCGGATCGCACTCAATTTTGGATATGTCGTTCTACATGATGTAGGATTCGACGGATTGCGAATCGGAGTCCCGGCTACTCCGAAATCGCGAACCCTGGGGCTAGGGTTTGGATTTTAAGCGATAACGCGATTTTGGCTAATCCGATCGCCCGTTTCGGACCAAATTCGCGGAACATGGTTCTTTCCTTGTGAGGAACCTTTAGAGAAGCCCAGATTGGCTATCGGAGATCGTGGACCCCACGGGGCCCCGGATCGACCCGTCTGACGGTTTATCGTTTAGTAAAACTTCGGGTCTTTCAAGGCTGTTCTAATTGTCTGAAAGGTTAAGCGGGCATAGGATTGTTTAAAAATGAGTGCACGTATTTCTAGGAGCCGGGGGCAGGGTGTTTAATTTAATTCTGTTATTGAGCAGTTTTATTAATTTAATCTTTATGGGTAATCAGGCACCAGAGGCCCGACAGAACCACATGAGGGACCTTCAAGAGGACCAGCTAGCTCGGACCAGCTGTGAGTGGACTTTCTTTCATGAATAATTTTATATAAATGAGTTATATAAATGATTTATATAAATGAGTTTACGTAAATGATTTTATATTGATTTTATATAAATAAGTTTTTATAAATGAGTTTATCTGAATAAATTTCAGTATTTGATCTTGAATAAGTGTTATTGCATGTGTTCCGACCATGACTTGTAGCGTAAAATATCTTTACTTTTATATTACTTAGTTGAACTGCAGACTTGAGATTTGTGATACAGAAATAGCAGCTTAACTCAGATTTATCAGATTACAGAGAATTATCAGGTTTTTCTAAAATAGTTGTTTTAGAACCACCATGTACCCGCCTTTTATTTGGTGATTACCCTCAGACGGACCGATGTCTACGGACATCCAGTCTGTTTACAGTTCAGTCAGTGCACTTGACTTTGCCTCACGAGTTTCGGGGACGCTCGGACCGTGAGTGCCAGGATTTGCGGCTCGGCAGACTTTGTGTCCCGAGACCTGCCAGGATTTGCGGCTCGGCTGACTCTGTGTCCCCGAGACCTGCCAGGATTGCGGATCAGGCTGACTACGGTCCCCTGTATCCTGCCAGAGCGGCTCGAGTTGACTTGGTGTCATCGAGACCTGCCGGCGGATCAGGCTGACCATAGTCCCCTGTATCCTGCCAGTTTGCGGCTCGGATAGACTGCGTGTCGCCCGAGACCTGCCAGGGGAATTGACGGATTGACAAGGGTACAATTAGGTGGTAGATTTAAAGGAATTTGAGCACTTTTATGCAGCTATTGATTTCAATCATTTTATATCAGTTTTCTCATTATTCGTGCATGTTTTATATCTCCATATAATTGTTCAGTTTTACGAATTTATATACATACAATTATATATATATATTTAGATGAATACCTTATATTAAACACAGGTGAACTTTAGTTTTACTTATCAAGTTATTTTTACCATGGGGGTTATTATGATTGTAAACTGTTTTCAAGAATCTTATGTTTGGTCCACTCACATTTTCAACTTGTTTTTCGCCCCCAGGCCGTAGAAGTGCGCAGGATCCACCACCGGGCCATTTCTAGATTCCGCGCCACCAAGTAATGTAGAGTTTTGTGGAAAAGTCCTTGAAACCCTGTAAACTTTAGAAAATGCTCTGATATCTAATTTTAGTGAGAAACTGGAATTGGTGAATGGTTGTTTGGATGTATTCTGGCAGTTGGGTAAATTTATTTACTTGTTTCACAGGTGGAAGATTTTGGGTTTTGTCAAAATACAGGGGAGACTCTGCCGGATTTTCGGCAGGAGTCCAAGGAAAGTTTTCATAGTAACTGTAGCAGGAAGGGTAAAATGGTCATTTGTGCCCGACAGTTGCCAGATGTCGGACACTCACAGGGCTTGGTTCGAATTCCAAAGTGGAATTGGGATCGGGTCCTGTCATAATAAACGAAAGAACTATATATGGCTTGATCCTTAGTTACGGGTACGTAGGAAACCTAGAGTCACTAGGTGCAGTCGCGAGACCAAGTGATTAAAAAGCTGTTCAATTAAGTTATTTTGGAATATGTTATTGTACTGATTTTGTTCTAAAAATTGAGGTCAAATTCAATTGGCAGAACGATTTATTTGATTTAAAAAGGCCTGAGGCCAAAATGATGTGATGTTTGGTTGCATGAACTCTATTATTGTGCATGTTGAATGTTTGGGATTATAAAATCATGTTTTATGCAGGTAAATTTTTTGGAAAACGAGCGAATTACAGGGAAGACTCTGACGAATTTTTGGTAGAAGTCAAACTTGAAGAAAAAGAATTTCGGAAACTTAGAAGGGCGTTTTGGTCAAGAGTGCTCAACATCTACCAGGTGTCGGATACGCATAGGGTTCGGCTCAGATTCCAAAGTGGAATTTGGATTGGGTTCTATCAAATAAATATCCACTTATATTATAATAAATATTATATGACCATACTCTGAAGCCACACTATAATTACTTCTAAAGATGACATATTATTATTATTATTATTCGTGCTTATTCTAAAAATAACTTTAAACAAATGTCTTATAACAAAAGATGACTCATAGCATCTTCCAACAAAAATTTCCCATATGATCCTTCTTTATTTTTTGGTTCATATCTTAATAATATAATTGGTTCATGTTCCTATCAATAAAAAAAAATGTTAAATAAGAATATATAATATATATTGCACTTTATAATCAATTTATAATACATAAATATGATATTTACATATAATATATACAATTTCAATTAAAATACTCGAAATTTTATGTAAGTATGTAACATAACAAAATACGTAATGAGATAATGAAGGGGAAGAAAGTGATTGAGTTACCATCTCATTCGCTTCTCATGTAAGAAATTTTAGAATTCAAGCTAATTCTAAAATAATTTGAGAGGAATGTCTTAAAACTAAAACTATATATTATTTTTTGAATATGACTCATAGCATATTCAATATATGCTTTTACAAACTTATTTCTATGCCTAAATAAATAATTTAATACATTTGCATCCTCATATTCATCTTCCCACAAAAATTTCCCTTGTGATTCTCCTCTGATTTTTGGTTCATATCCTTGTTATATAGGTTTCCCCTTTCCCATCCATCAAACAATTTTTTCATAAGAATATTCACTCATAAAGATTGTATTTACATATAATATGTATAATTTCAACTAAAATACTAAATTTTTTATATATGTATTGTAACATAATAAAATACTAAATGGGGTAATGAAGGAAAAGAAAGTTACCAATCCCCTAGCTTCCCATGTAAATCCCCATTTTATAAGGACATAGATCGACATTACAAGGAATTTGTAACTCCGGACCATGAGGATGTAAATTTGGTCCTTATTCTAATAAAATGAGGGTTTAAAAGATTAAGAGCCGATTTTACAATTTTGGGATACAAGGGTACCATAACGTTGTAAAGAGGATCCATAAACATGTAGGTTACACAATTTGGGTAGTGATTTACAGGTTTTTGCACCACGATTACAAGTTAGGGTTCTCATAATCCTTAATGTTGTAAATCCTTATTTTACAAGGATATAGATCCACATTACAAAAAATTGGTAAGTCTAAACCATGATGATGTAAATTGGGGGCCTTATTCTAGTAAAATGAGTGTTTACAAGATTAAGTGCCGATTTTACAATTTTGGGATACGAGGGTACCAAAATAATGTAAAATGGATCCATAAACATGTAAGTTACATAATTTAGGTAGTGATTTATGGGTTTTTTCACTACGATTACAACATTAGGATTCTCATAGTCCTTAACGTTGTAAATCCTTATTTTACAAGGAATTGGTAAGTCCGGACCATGAGGATGTAAATTGGGGTCCTTGTTCTAGTAAAATGAGGGCTTATAAGATTAAGGGCCGATTTTACAATTTTGGGATAGGAGGGTACCATAACGTTGTAAGGAGGATCCAAAAAAAGTAAGTTACAAGTTTTTGGTAACAATTTACAGGTTTTTGCACCATGATTACAACTCTAAGGTTCTCATAATCCTTAATGTTGTAAATCATATGTTTACAAGGATATGCATCCATATTATAATTGGTAATGGTGGACCTTAGCGATGTAAAATGGGTCATTATTCTTGTAAAAAATGTTTTCCACGACTAAGGACTGAGGGTACTATAACATCATAAAGAGAATCCCTAAACTCGTAACTCACAAGTTTTTGTAACAATTTACAAGGTTTTGCTTAGGGGTGGGCATCGGACCGGAAAACTGGAACACCGAACCGAACCGGTGAAAAACAATTGAAAAAAAACCAGTTCACCAAAAAAGTCAACAAATCGGACCAAATTGATTTTGGTTTTACACCGCATCGGACCGAACCAGACCGATCATATATATAATTTTTTTATTTTTACAAAATTTTAAAATCTAATGCCATATTTTAAATTTTATAATCACTATTTTTCCAAGTTCAACTTCAGAAAATTTCTAAATGTATGAATTGGATTATTTGTTAATTTTTAAGCCAAAAAAATAAAGTTATTTATTATAATTTTTTTAAATGTTTTTTTTTTGAAAATTTTTTTAAAAGATAATAAATTAATAATCCGGTTCAAAACAGGAACCGGTCAAAACCAAACCGACTGGTTTTTGAATTTTTTTTTGCCTAAACAGGACCGCGCCCACCTCTATTTTGCTTCTGGATTACAACGTTAAGGTTCACCAAATCCATAATGTTGTAAATCATATATTTACAAGGATATGGATCCATATTACACAGGATTGGTAATAGTGGACATTAGGGATGTAAATTGGGTTCTTATTCTAGTAAACAATGGTTTACAAGATTAAGGACTGAGGGTACCATAACGTCGTAAAGGGAATCCTTAAACTCATAACTTACAAGTTTTTGGTAACAATTTATAGGGTTTAGCACCTGGATTACAACATTAGAGTTCACTCAATTTATAATGTTGTATATCAACCTTCTACAAGGATATGGATCCACATTACAAGGAATTGGTAATGGTGGACCTTTGAGATGTAAAATGGGTCCTTATTCTAGTAAACAATGGTTTACAAGATTAAGGACCGAGGGTACCTTAACATCATAAATTGGGTGACAACGTTAGGGTTCACCAAATTGGGTGACAGTAATTGCCAAATCGGGGGACTGTAATGTAATAACCCAAACCTAATTTAATTTTTAATTTTTAATTTATTGGAGGAAAAAACAATTATACCCTTAGAATATTTTATTAGGTTTAAAGTTGACTCTTTGATCGGGAAGGAATTTGGGAATTTCCCTTGTACCATTGGGTAGAGCACGGCGATACGAGTCCGTAGACACGTAGTGGACTCAAATCGGAGTTGTAACGAAGAAATTGCAATCAAAAATTGACATGGGCAAAATTGTAATTTTTGAAATCTGATTTCTTAAAAACTTGAAACACACACACACACACACACACACACACTCTCTCTCTCTCTCTCTCTCTCTCTCTCTCTCTCTCTCACGCACGTCTCTCTCTCCCCGACGTACTTTCTCTCTCACTCTGTTTCTTCGCATAGCCGCCACCACCGGCCACCGCAAGCCACAACGCTAGTACCAAACCGACCGGCCTAACCCCGCTGTCTCACCCTGACCTGCGCCGCCTCTAGCCATTGTCTTGCCGAGGGAAATAGCCAAAAATTGCCCCGGTTTTGACAGATTTTCCCCGGCCTCGTTTTCTCTCCTTCGGCCACCATTTTCGGCAATCAAGGTATGGCTTTTCATCTATTCTTCAAGCTCTAGCTGATGGTTGGGTAGGATTGGAATGATTTCTTGCCTAGCTAGATCAAATAACGATCCAAAATTTGGCCGAATTTTGGGTTGAAATTCCGGCCACTTAGGCCATTTTTCGGGGTATGTCCAAGAACAAAAGTGATTCCAAATGAGGTTTTACACCTATGGTAGGAAGCTTGCCAGCGGTTTGGAGTTTTTTCGACCGCTAAAATTTACTCAAGGCACCCGCGCACGGCAGCGCGTGGGCCAGGTAATGGATCGGAATTGTTTCCTAAATGATCTCCTGGTCCTCATGAGCACGTAGGTACTTTCGGATTCCAATTTGGTTAACGTTTGAACCCCGAACGGATCTCCCCTATTGTGCGATTTTCGGGTTCGATACGTTTGAACCGTTGGATCGTAATCAATTTAATATATTTTGATCTAGGTAATTCCAAGATCGTACAGAATTCAACTGATCGTGAATTAGGATTTCGGATACTTTGAAATCACGAACCCTATGGCTAGGTTTACCGTAACCATCCGATCGTGCGATCTTGTGTAATCCGGCCGTACGATCGAGACCAAACTCTTGGGACACGCGTCCTAGACATATTGGAACCTCTAGGAACTCTCGGTTCAGAATTTGGAGGTTGTGGACCCCGCGAGGTCCCGGGTTGACTTTTTGGAAATTTATCTCTTAATGAGTCTCGGGTCTTTTTAGACCGTTCTAATAATTGAAAATGCTTAAGTGGGCGTAGGAATGGTCTTAGACTATGTGCACGTACTCTTAGAAGCCGGGGGGTCAGGATTTTGGATTAAATAATTATGTTGGGAGATTTTATTAATTAAATATTTGTAATGGCATAAATAGGTACTCGGGCACCAGTTGACCCACAGTAGGGACCCTCAAAGGGTCAGGGACGCTCAGTGAGTGAAATTTTATTCTATAAATGAGTTTATGAAATTAAATTTTGTTATTTGATCTTGAATAAGTTATTATTTGTTTATGGCTTTCCAAGCATGATTAATGGGATTTAAATACTTTTATTTATATGCTGCTATGTTGGAAATGAGAAAAGGCTTGGAAAGTAGGAAATGAGGTGATTACCGGATTGAATGGTTTGATGGAAGTAAAATTATAGTTCTCCAGGGATGGCAATAGGATTTAAGAATAGAATGAGGAATAGTTTTATAATTAATGTTTTTTTTAATATATAATCTTTAATCTTTTTCGAAAAATATATTTATTTTGAAAACCACCATGGATACCCAAGGTTGCCTTCAGGTTTAAGAATTCCTTTTATAAATTTATGGAACCCCTATGTCCATAACAATATAACGGAAGTCCTAGATGTTATAAACCTCCGGTGTTTACAAGCACAAGGACCAAATTTATTCCACCAAGGTCCACGCTTACCCTATTCTTATTCAAAGGTTCTTTGTTGTTGTAAATTATGGTATTACGAGATTAAAGATTGCTTTTACAATGTAATGGAACGAGTATGTCCATTTTAGTGTAATAAGAATTCTTAATGTTGTAACCACCATATTGTTTACAGAGACAATGACTCAATTTACTCCTCCAAGGTTCATTCTTATCTTATCATTGTATTGGGGGTCATTTCCGTTGTGAATTATGCTATTACAGGTTTAGGGATCCCTTTTATACATTTATGGAATCCCTATGTCCATAACAATATAAAGGAAGTCCTATATGTTATAAACCCCCCGTGTTTACAAGCGCAAGGACCAAATTTATTCCACCATGGTCCACACTTAATTATTCTTATACAAGGGTTCCTTATTGTTGTAAATTACTGTATTACGAGATTAAGAATGACTTTTACCATGTAATGGAACAGATATGTCCATCTTCATATAATACCAATCCTTAATGTTGTAACCACCACCTTGTTTACAAGGATAAGGATTCAATTTACTCGTCCAAGGTTCATTCTTACCTTAACATTGTAATGGGGGTCATTTTTATTTGTACTGGATGTCCTTACTGTTGGGGGTCATTTTTCTTGCCTTACGATATTATAAGATTAAGGATGAATTTTACAATCTTATGGTACATAAATTTCCAAAATAGAGTAATACGATACCTTAATATTGTAAACATTTGTGTTTAGAAGTATAAGGACCTAATTTACTTTCCAAATATCCCTAGTTACCTTAATATTGTACTAGATGTCTTTATCCTTGTAAATTACGATATTACAATATTAAGGATGAGTTTTACAATCTTATGGAACGTAGTTGTCCAACATAGAGTAATACGAGACCTTAATATTGTAAACATTTGTGTTTACAAGTATAAGGACCCAATTTACTTTCCTAATGCCCCAAGTTACCTTAATATTGAACTAGATGTCTTTATCCTTGTAAATTACGATATTACAAGATTAAGGATGAGTTTTACAATCTAATGGAACACAACTGTCCAACATAGAGTAATACGAGACCTTAATATTGTAAACATCCGTGTTTACAAGTATAAGGACCCAATTTACTTTCCTAATGTCTCAAGTTACATTAATATTGTACTAGATGTCTTTATCTTTGTAAATTACAATATTACAAGATTAAGGATGAGTTTTACAATCTTATGGAATACAACTGTCCAATATAGAGTAATATGAGACCTTAATATTGTAAACATCCGTGTTTACAAGTACAAGGACCCAATTTACCTTCCGAATGTTCCACTTTACCTTAATATTGTACTAGATGTCCTTATGTTTGTAAATTAAGATATTACACGATTAAGGATTGATTTTACAATATAATGGAACACAACTGTCTAATATAGAGTAATACAAGACCTTAATATTGTAAACATCCATATTTATAAGTATAAGGACCCAATTTACCTTCCAAATGTTCCACTTTACCTTAATATTGTACTAGATGTCCTTATGTTTGTAAATTACACTATTACACGATTAAGGATTGATTTTACAATATAATGGAACACAAATGTCCAACAGAGTAATACGAGTCCTTACTATTGTAAACCCTTTTGTTTACAATGTAAGGACCTAATTTACTTCTCTAATGTCCCACCTTACCTTTATAAATTTATTTTTTAATTTAAATATTTTTTAAATACATGTTTACAACATATTTACACAGGAAAAAAAATCGCATTTACAACATACAATATTGAGTTTTTTGACCCCAAAAAAAATTTATTCACTTTCAGGGTACAAAAACTATTTGGAATGGATAGTGAAACCATGTGGAAAACCAAGCCAAAAGTGAAGAACATAGGCACGCATGATAACTGTACGTTTGCAATTTACAACGAACTGTTATTCGTTTGCAATTTCCAACTAATTGTTTGTCAATTGCATTATTCGTTTGCAACTTCCAACTAACTGTTTGTCAATTGCATTATTACCTTTTCATCTTAGGTGAGCCAATCTATCAGTGCCCTTTCCATCTTATGGTCACTTCCTTTGGAATTAACTCATTGAACCCATTGAGATAGAACAATACACGTTCATATTTGACATCATTATATAATAAGTCTGAAGCATCAAACAAATTACATAAGCTAACAGTTAACATCTATCACAAAGAGAGACAACAATAGAACCAAGAAGCTCTGTGCTATCATGTGAAGTGGTTAGAAATTCAGAAAAGCTAGTCAACAATAGTGCATAATCAGTAAGCAAAAGCTAAGAATATATAAGCATACAATTGTACTGTTCAGATGATTGAGAAATATACAAAAGCTTTGATTTCTGTCTTCTATTGCTCTCTCTGTTCTCTCTCTCTTCCCTTCCTTTCTTCTATTCTTGAATAATCAAACATTCATTTTAACAAACCAACTAAAGAAGAGAGAGCAACCATGGAAAAAAGACTAATTGTGCCAAGAAGAAGAGACACGAGCCGTGTGAAGAAAAAGAGATAGAAGTGCCAAGAAGAGGAAGAGATAGAAGTCGCAGGAAAGCCTTCTTTCTTTTCAGATTTCTCTTTCTTTCTTTTTTTCTTTTTTTTAAAACCTGGAGCAGCCCATTTAACCGGTCACTCACTATCAATGGTGTAGATTACCCCACATCCCACAACAGCTCCACGCACATGGTAGCATTTTTGATAATACATAAACATTCATAATGGCAGATTGATTATGCTTATTCTAGTTGAGATAAACCTTTTTCATTTTAACCCAAGTATCTTATGATCTAGTCCCTTTGAGCACAAAATAGAAAAGAGAGGAAAGGTTAAGCTTTTACCCTTGTAGACTTTTCTTGGAAAACCAAGAATGATCACCTTGTTGGAAAGGCTTTCAATCTCTTCTTAGAATGTAGATTCCTCAACCAAGAGGCTCCAAAGTAGAAGCCCTCTACCTCACCACACCAAAATAGACTAGAGATGAAAAGAAATCAACCTAGAAGACTTAGATGCTAGACTTCCTCTAGGCTGGAACAAATTTTGACTGAGGAAGATGAGAGGGAGGATGTCTCTCCTACACATCAAGAACTCCAAATTGAAATGCCAAAAACCCTAACTAGTTTTTGAGTAATCTTTTAGCTTTTATAAGAAAAGCACACAAAGGGAGAGATAGAAATTCTCTCCCTATGGCCAAAATTTTGGAGAAGGTGGGCTTCACTTGTGTAATAACCAAGGTCTTAAATATCGAGGGTTTCGGAAATATCAGTGGTTCAAAAACACGGAAATATCGATGGAAATATCGAAAAAATATCGATATCCATAAAAATTGAATAAACACCATGGGAATTGTGATAAATACATGGAAATTTTTAATGAAACTTTTTAAAAAGTTTATTTAGTCAATCATCTATTATTTTAACATAAAAGATTGGAAGGAAATGCATTGCATAGCATGTTTGAGTGATTTAAGTTGATTATATTGCGAGCTAACAAACTCCGTGACTTAGAAAATCTAGAGTAATTAATGAAAGAAAATTAAACACCCTCTAGTAATTTATTTATCATTTTTACTACAATATTTTACACTTTATAAGTTGCATGGTAAGATGCATGAGTAACTTTATTTCAAGTTATTCACTGGACACCATGACATGGTACACGTTCTTATATTTATAATTTATCAAAAATTAAAAAATAATTAAAGATGTAAACCAACTTGATTTGTCATGAAAATTAAGCACTTTACCATGCTTAAAAAATAATAGTGAAGATTGAAAATTAACTAAGAACATAAATAAAGTTATCCAAAGAAGAATTAAATAGGAAATAAAGAAAATGATTATAGAGATTTAAGTAATTAAGCAACAATTTGAGGGAGAATTTAGTAATGTAAGTACTTATAATGAATAATAAAATAAGCAATAACATTAAATGGATTAAATAGGAAAGAAAGAAATTATATTAAGTAATTAAATATTTGATCAACAATATAGAACAATAAGTAATTATTTAATATTTTGAGAAACAACTTGGAAGAGTTATAAATACCAGATTCGATAGATATTAATCACAAAGTGATGGCTAGCGTGGTGGCTAAGAGGCTTAGAAGTTGGAAGCGGGGAGGAGTTCGAACCCCGTGTGCGACGTTCAAGCGAATTATTTCATTTTTGAAAGTTCATATCGCAATATTATCGATAATATCGCGATATGTTGACCATTTGCAGCTGCCATCTGAACGAAAATATCGGTACCGAAATTATCGATAAATTGACGATAAATAAATGGAAACATACTAAAATATCGCAGCCCCTAAAAAACGATATTCTCGCCGAAATATCGGCGAAATTGACTTTTTGTTCCAGAAAGAATTTGGGGAGTTTAGTAGTACCGTTGCGTAGAGCACGTCGAGATGAGTCCGTAAGTGGGCTCAAATCAAAGTTATAACGAAGAAGTTATGATCTACGGAAGCTCAATAGCATAACCGTAAATATTTCAAAGTCATATTTTTTAAAAAAACCAAATCAGATTCTTCCACATTATTTCTTCTCTTCTCTTCTCTTTGATTGAGTGCTACAGTAACCCGATTGTTACAGTACCAGCGATTGCTACAGTACTTCCATCTTTCCGTTCGTCGTTCGTCGTCGTCCGGCCACCGTTGGCCACAAAATTGGTACCATAAGCTTCAGCTCGACATCCTCTTTCCATTCCACCCATCTTCCCTCTCCGAAAACCCGAGGATTGACAGCTGTAACGACGAGTAGTTTCGTCAGTTTTCCTCCTCCGTTTTCTGGTGACTCCAGAGACCAATTCCTACGCGTGAGGTATGGTTCTTCATCCTCTCGAAGTGCTCTATCAGTTTATGTAGGTAGTTTTGATTGATTTCGTGATTTGGAAGTTTGATTTAAACACCCATATGCAACGACGGTTTGGTTGTGAATTGGGTTGTTTCTGGCCACTTTTTGAACAGGGTCCAAGAGTTAAAAATATTCCATTTCAGGTGCTTAACAAATTGACATAGGTATTGGCAAGAGATTTTGAGATTTTGAGATTTTTCGGTCACCGAAAATTACTCAATGCACCCACTGTAAACGGCAACGCGTGGCTTATTTATTGTAAGTGTAAAACATTCAGCATTGCTTGTCGTGATTTATTTATTGTAAGTGTAAAACTCAACTTCATAGGAAACTGTTTTCTTATCATTTCAAATGGGAGGCCAGCACTTTTTGTAGTCTTTAAAGAGATTCTTGGTAAAAACACTCTAGTCCTTGCAAATTTCCCTGATAAAATTTATGTATCAATAAGATTGTTGTAAGTTCCATGGCAAGTGAGCCTCGTACCATTGCACAACCCCATTTTCGGATCGATATTTCTTAAAAGCATTATTGGGGCACCTTTCTTCAAAGTTAATTCATGAGGTTGCATACCACCAGGCGAAATGGAATTCAAGAATTCTTGTTGGTATAAATTTCTCGTGTTATCTTGAATTGAATCAAAAGAGCATAAGATGCTTCAGGCCCCAGAAAGTTATTGATGATCATTTGATTGAGTTTTTCAATATTTCTCATTTTTAGGTGTTATTAGCGCTCTTTCAACCATATATCTGGCATCATTTACATGACAATCTAAATCAGGAAAAACCTTATTAACTAATTGGTTAATAGATTGTTCACCCTCCCATGGTATAACAGTTGATTGTTCCCCATTACAGAACTCCGAAAACCCTTGATTATTGATGGATCTCGTGTTTTGTCTAAGATGAATGATATTCAAATGTTTCCAAAATCAAGAATTTACTACACTCACTTGCACCAATTCAGACCTTGTGCCCTTCGTTACAACCGGAAGAACTTGTCTAAAATCTCCCCAAAAAAACATTACCTTTCCTCCAAATGGTAGATCAAGACCAATTATATCTTTGAATGTTGATCAAGAGCCTCAAATGCAAACTCTGTGCCATCGTTGCTTCATCCCAAATAACTGCTGATGATCAACTCAGCCAACTCAGACTGTATGCTAATAGAGCATGTGGAAGATGCATCACGATTGATTGGATTTTTGAATCTAGAGTGTGTCATCCTTCCACCCTGTAATATTGTTGCTGCTATTCCAGATGTTGTTGTTGCCTATACAATATGACCATCAATTCTCAAGCTTGTTTTCAAAGCATGATATAAGCATGTTTTTCCAGTCCCTCTTGGACCATCCACAAAAAATATGAAACTTTGCTGACATTCAATAGCATATACTATAGTGTTGTATGCAAAATTTTGGTCATTGTTTAAAACATTGAATGGCATTGAGGTCGTCTTGAGAAATGGTAATTGAAACTTCATCTTGTATTAACCTTGGGTTATCTGACCCTTTAACACATTCATGTGTCATGGTGGTAGATCATAATCAAACACAGACTTACTATGTTATACCAATAATCCGTTAAAGTATTGTAGAAGCCTGTCAATGATAGATATGTTATGGGTGATGCTTGAAAAAGAATAATCTTCTATCATAAATGAATAGAACTCATCCCACAATGTTCGTACCCCATGCAGCTCACAGTAAACTAAGATGGTGACAAACAATCTTCTTAAAGCTGATGGAATCTTAATGTTAGAGGCCTCATGCAAACATTGTCTAATGCTATCATCATCTTCTAGCAAGCCTAGTTGCTCCACCGCCTTCTTAATGTTGGTTGCAAGATGCCATTCAATGTCCTTAAATACTCAAATGATGTTGGTCTTCTAACATGATTAAGAAGAATACATAAATAGAATTTTTCACCTTCTGTGGGCGAGACTGAATATATTCATCCAATAACCTTTTGGTCAGCCTCTCAATCCATACTTTTTCCTGTTTTAATCCATCTGTATCGTTCTAGGAACTCCCTGTATAAGTATTGTCATGTTGCTGGGTAGAAGGCATTCTTATAAAAATTCTGTGATCATGGTTATTGAGATCATGTCATTTGCCAATATTTCAGTTACAATTTGGTCATGATCAAAGCAAACTGTTTGTCTATTAGGAAGATGAATTTGCAGTCATTCCATTGACAGATAAATTCAACTCATTACAAATTTGAATATCCTCCACAAAGCTTTAGGTGCACAAACCCATCTTGCCTCAATGAAATGCTTTATTTCATCTTCATTAGGTTCACGAGGAACCTAAAAAGTTACTTTATCGAAACCTTTGTAAACATATTTATACAAATACTTCACACTCTTAATGCTGCAACAAATCTCTATATTAATATGATAATCATATTTGAAGACCACACTCACAGCTGATCTTTTTACAGCTCTGATACCATGTTAACGAAAGAGAAATAGAGAGAGAATTAAGAAGAAGATGAACTTCTTTGAAGAGAAAACGGTTATTTTATGAAATGGTGGGTTATACATTTGTTATTATGTTCTTTATTGAGTGCGTTGTTTGGTTTCCACATTTATCTACTGGCTAATCGCTTCTGAAGGCATAGAACATTTCAGAAGTCCCTTTTTTTTTTTTTTTTTTCATTCTTGTTTTTGCTAGTCTGTTTATGTTTGCGGCATTGATTGCATTTTTGTAAGAATCAAAAATAGTTTCATCCAAATACATTACTTCATTCTAAGAAATCCCCATACATTTTGTGTATTGTTGGCTTTTCATATATAATTGAGATTTAAACTTGCCATAACTTATAGATTGTCTTAACTGATGACAGTGACTACTATTGCTATATTTCTACTATTATTATAAGGGTTAATTTCAGTTTAGTACCCTAAAGTTGTACTCGTAAGGCATGTTTGTCCCCACATTATCAATTTTCACAATCACATACCCTTAGTTTGCAAATTTTCTGCAATGTTACACAGCCGTTAGATTGGCTATTAGGAAATCTGTTAAGTGATGACAGGGCATATGTGGGGCCCACATTTTTTTCTTAAATTCAATAAAATAATTTTTTAAAACACAAATTCAATAAACTATTTATAAACCATTTTTAAAAAAAAACAAAAACCTTTTATTTTTTCTTTCGCTGAACCTCTCTCTCCCTTCTTCCCGATCAAACCCAACCCCCGCCTTCTCTTCCCTAACCACCATTCACAGTTGCATCCAGCATCACATCACAAAAGACATATATATGGACCACCGATGGTGGGCTTGGAGAGTCGTCGCATCACTGCCTAACCCCCGTCCTCATCCCATCCCCACCTCGATATCTACTCACCATACCTCATCACTCCAGCATCCCACCCCTTGGCTGAACCACAAAGACTAGATCTGGCCTCTCACATCCTCATCCTTCCAACTTCATCGACGATAGCCCAACTGAATTAAAAACGGAGAAAGAGAGGTCTGAGAGAGAAAAAAATAAAGGTTTTTGTTGGGTTTTTTTAAATTTTTTTCATAAGTGAATTAAAAAAATTATTAATATTTTATTCAATTGTGTTTAGAAAGATTTTTTTTATTCAGTTTAAGAAAATAATGTGGGTCCTACATGTGCCATTTCATCACTTAACATGTTCTCAAATAGCCAATCTAACGGCAGAGCTACATTGCAAAAAATTTACAAACTAAGGGTACATGATTGTTAAAATTGAGAACGTTGGGACAAACATGCTTGAAGGATATAACTTCAGGGTACCAAACTAAAATGAACTCTTATTATAAACATATATGTAGATATTGTATATTGTGGATGTCACATCCCAGAATCGGCTCCGCCGTAGCACGATGTTGTCCGCTTTGGGCCCCCTTCTCTGCCCTCACAGTTTTGTTTCTGGAAGCTCACGAGCAACTTCCCAATGGGTCACCCATCCTAGGATTGCTCTAGCCCCAACTTGCTTAACTTCGGAGTTCCCATGACTCTGAAGCTGATGAGCTCCCAAAAGGCCTCGTGCTAGATGGAGACGGGCATGTACATATAAGGCACATCACCCCCTCTCCGTTGGTCGATATGGAATGTTACAGTGGATATTGTAACCCCTGCTCACTTGGTTATGTGGAGCAGTTGGTAGGTGAGAACATCTCTTTTGGCCATAATTGTGATGTGAAACCCAAGCTAGGAAGTTGAACGGGGTGAAAAGGTTCCAAGACAAGGGCTCTTTGCAAATGGTAGATGGACTATAAGAGAAGATGGTGGAGAGACTCTATCTACTGAAAGGTGTGGCAAAAGCTTGCTGGTGGCTCTGAACTTCTGCTTTCCTCTAGTTTTCATTATTTTTATTTAGTTTTTTGATGTTGTATGAACTCGGGCCTAAGAGGAACGAAGGAATCATAGAGAATCCAAATTTAAGTTGAATAACCAAACTTTCATTCATATCTTAAATTTCATACTTGTGATAGTAATTGAACCACCAACCCACTCGACATTTAATTATGAGCAATTTTGGTTGCTAGTTTCTTTTACACACATTCCCATTTTGTATCCTAGGTAGTTTTAATTAAACCACTCACGAACTACCGCAGAATGTGGGATATGTTCTCCCCTTCTCTTGCTTGTTTTCTCGCACGATCATATTTATTTATTTATTTATACATGTGTTCTCCCCCTCTTCTTCGGCTTTTTTTGGTTGTTGATTGTTTACAACAATACCCTTTGAAAATATAAAATATAAATTTTATGCATCTTGAGATTTTTTTGTTTTAGGGGTGTTTCTATCTAATTTTTTGGTGAAGCCTGTGACCCCAACTGTTTTTCTCCTAGCTTTATAATAGTAGAGATTTGGTGATCAATGTTAAATAGTTTCGAGTCTAACATAAAACTTCTTAAAATGCTCAAAAAATGCTCAACCCTAAATATGTAAACAATGTATTACAATTTGCAATATCATGAAGTAGCAGAAAAATGCTCAAAAAGCAAAATAATAAATAAAATAATATAAAAAAAATTCATCTACGATGGGCCTTTAACAGTGCCCATAGTCTTCGTCTTCTCTACTCTCTAGTTTGTATGGCTTTTCAAATTGTCAAAAAGCAATCTTTTCCCAACAACAAAAGTCAGGCCCTCTCGTATCCCAATTCTCCTCCTTTCCACCGTCCGATCAAACTCCAACACAAACTAATCCCTTAATCTCAGACGATGCAGAAGTTGGATCCGACAGTGACAACATGTTGGACATCAAGCATCTCTCGAAATTCCAAATAACGCCTGATACCAAAAAAGTATTTGGGCTTTACAAAGTCCCTTCTTCAAATCTCAAGAATTTCTGAAGTTACTCATAGTGGGCTTTGCCAAACAAGCTTATTGGACCATAGAGAGTTGTAAATCTGGTAGCCCAAAGGGTTCAAATTACCCCGCCGACGAAGACGTAGCTCTTTGCCAAGCTTGGATTGTCATTAGTGAAGATCAAATGGTGCCACGTGGAATCGGATCAAAGATCAATTTTTACAATTTCGCTCTGAGAGCAAGGAAGTGAAGACAACAAAGAGCTTGAAATCTCGTTGGACGAACATCAGCGCTTCATTCACCAAATTCTCGGAGTGTATGGCTAATGTGGAAGGGCTAAACAAGAGTGGGCAAAAGAAGTTGACAATGTGAGTTTTATAGATTCGGAATTTATTTGATTTACTGTATTAGATTTTTTGTCAACTTATTTAAATTCTTATTCTTCACATCTATTGTTGGCGGTTTGGAGAGGGAACGAAAACTATTCCTCCTTGACCATTGCTGGAATGTTGTCTAGCATGCCCATAAGTGGCAACTGTTTGAAGGATACCAATCCTCCCCCTCTGTGAACACGTCTCCAATTGATGCCTCAACTCTGCTAGACGAAGATTCGCCAATGGAGACCATTCCAGAAACCCAAGAATTCATGCAAACCTCAAACTGGCGTCGAAGGCCAATTGGAACCAGAAAAGCAAACGAGCTAAAAAGAAAGGGAGTTGCAGAAGCTAGTGCTGAAGAAGATATAGAGCTTAATAAAGTCATGAAGTCTTACAAAGATGAGATTATCAAGAGAAAAGAGCTTAAGATTATGCTTAAAGACACTTCCACAATCTTAACTCCGGCTATAAGGATGTGGTTCGAGTGGAAACAAGTCAATATTAAGGCCTAGGAAGCGTCCTACTCTCTAAACTTTGAAGATAACATCTATTGTCCATAACCACCTGCTGACATCTAGATTTGGATGTAATTTTTTTTTTTTAGAGCTTGTTAAACTTTGTTCTTATATTTCAACCTTATGTAATAAGGTATCGTTATTTTGAAAAACATGTTTAGTTATTGGAAAACCACGGTTACACATGAAAATGAAAACATATGAAAGGAACTCTAAAGTGCAAGAACATTGCAATTTAGTTGTTTAAATGCTAAAGACAACACTCACTTCAAAAACAAAAACACTCAATTGGAAAGCTCAATTCTCCGATCCTTGTTTGTCCCAAATGTGTACAATCAGGTCAGTTCGGAGGGCATAGTGGGAGTTGGATCTACCATTCCATTGCAACCACCAAATACCCCATAAATGCGTTGTAAACCATGACCTCTTCCACATGATATGTCACCTCATGGCTTGAAGACTCTCTACCCTCATCAGATTGCTCATCTTCACCATCATCTTCAACAATCATGTTATGGAGAATTATGCATGTCTTCATTACCTCCCACATGTTCTTTTGATACCATTGTCGAGCAACGGCAAACCGAGCTTGAAGAATACCAAATGCTCTCTCAACATCCTTACGGTAATGTTCTTACATCTTGGAGAACAATTGATGTTTCTGACCATGAGGGTCTGAAATAGATTGAACAATAGTCTTCCACTTTGGATAAATCCTATCTACAAGGTAGTACCCATGCTTGTATTCTCCCACATTAAGATGGTACCGAAAGCGTGGAGTATGACCCTTAACGACATCATCAAAAAGGGGAGACTTCTACAGTATGTTTAGGTCATTAGTGGCTCCAAGTGTTCCAATGTTGGCGTTCTAGATCCATGTATCATATGAAGCCACTGCTTCAAGGATTATAGTAGGACGGCCATGTTGGCTTGTGTACGCACTGTGGTAGGCATTTGGACACTTCTTCCATTCCCAATGCATGCAGTCGAGGCTTCCTAACATGCTGGGAACCCCTGCTCGTCCTCTTTTTTAAGAATTTTGTACATGTCTGCTTTTATTGGTTTCCAGAGGTACTTAAGCCCATATATGTTGTTGATTGCATGACAAAATCTCTTGCCTGCGTCGAAGGATGTAGTCTATGCTATCTTCAAGTAATCATCGTTTAAGTTGGCAAGCATACGTAATGTAGCTGTCATCTCCACTTGGGGTGAGAAACCAAGCTTTCCAGTAGCATCAAGTTGCTACATAAAATAGTCGTTGAAATGGAAAATTTGTTCCATAATTCGATTGAACAGCTCACGCCTCATGTGAAACCTGTTACGAAATTTTGATAGGGGATACAAAGGAGGATCAGCAAAGTAATTTTGCATAAGGTTTTCATGGGCACTTACTCGATCTCTTGGTATAGTACGTCGTCTTGACGTTGTGCCACCATGAGACAACCTCTCAGCCTTCTTCTTCACTGCTATGCGGAGTTGGTGTTGTTCGTACATAGCCAAAATCATCATGTGGGCATCTGTCTCTCCATTGAAAGAGTCGTTATCGGATATTGTAGTGTGTGGGAGAGAATTGAATTGTGGAAATACAATGGGTGGGATGTGGTGTGTTCAAGCATTGAGCCCTTGACATTTATAAGGGAACAGAATCATCTACCCTCATTTTTATCTAGCCAAGTAGAAGAGATGTGGATGAAAGCCATAAAGTTTAGGAGTTGCATCAATCTACCCCCCATTATTTTCTGACAAAGTATGGATGAAAGCTGTAAAGATGAGTTGCATCAATCTACCCCTTATTATTATCTGACAAAATATGGATGAAAGCCATAAAGATGAGTAGTTGCATCAACCTACCACCCATTATTATCTGACAAAGTAGATGAGTATGGATAAAAGCCATAAAGATGAGGAGTTGTGTCCATCTACCTCCATTATAATCTGACATTCGAACAAAACCGTCTGTTTGATCTAAATATGAAAGTTTTAGGAATCTTGTCCAAATTTTGATTTTTTTTAGTTGAAATGTTCCTTTAAAAAAAACTCACATAACACCAACATACATTAATACAATTTAGGTCTCATAGCAAAAAAAACAAAAAACAAAAAACAAACAAACAAACAAATTAACATGTAAACTAAATTACATCATAAAAATTATAGAGCCCCGAGCATAGAGCCCACCATTGTGGGCTAGATACCTTTAAAGCCCAAAAGATTCCATTGGAGCTCTAAATAGGGCTTCATCTGCCATATTTGGAGCCTCATTTAAAGCCCACCATTGGGCTTGCCCTTTGGCCCCATTAGTTCACGGAACGAATTTGATGTGAAATCATTTTCCAAGAGGTGGGAAATGGTAATTCCTTTCCCATGTTGGTAATGCTGGGAAAGTAACCCGGAAATATCACTTTATTTCATTTCCTATGCATTTCCGCAATAATATACATTATAATGTAGAATATGATCATGATATTAGACAAACACATAACATAATCCAACATTAGAAGAGTCATTTTCCTCTTTGACAATTTTATACGCGCCATAACTGCATAATATACCATTAATAACATAATCAATTATAGCAAGAAAAGAATACCATCAATCAATAAGAAACCTAAATAACAAAACTAACATAAAAACATCAAGCCATAATTAAGCAAAGTTTATTAGTGTGATTTAGGTATGTAGCTTAGGCTTTGAAATGAAACAAGCACTATACCATAATATGAATTTAACAACGCGCGATGTACGTTGTGAATGGTGTTTGACAATGCATTTACGACTGTCGCGTACCTTGATGTTGTTAAAAGTCAAATGCATTTAACGACATGTTACAGATGTTGTCTTACATGTGCATGAATGTTGTTTAAATATAGCACACAACATTTTATAGCATATTTGACAACGCTCCATGGACATCGTGATACTCTTGTTCTTTTAACAACGTCTTATTTACACTGCAGATTAGTTTTCGCAACACGCTTTGGACGTTCTCTAATTGTTATCCACAACATGAATTGGGACATTGTCAAATCCCTTCTTCTTTTTTCTTTTTTCTTTTTAATTACATCTATCAATCATTTTCATCCAAATCATATTCAAATTTGTGTCATTTGTGCAATACACTCTTTATCTTTAATACAACTTCCAGCAAATCATTTATAAAATAAATATCAGTCATATTTATAAAATTAAAAAAAGCATTAAGAGTGGTACCAGTTCAACAAAAATAAACAATCTTAACTAAATTACCACAAAAGTTCAATCTCAATGCCTTTTAAGAACTTTATACTCAAAATCCTACTATACCATCAAATGCATTGGGAGAACCACATTTTGGGCACTCTTGCACATGCTCAAGTTCTCTTCTAAATAAGCAGCAATCGTTGACGCAAGCATGTATCTTCTCTTAACCAAGATCAAATTTCTTTAGCAATTTTTTAATTGCATATATTGAAGTAGGAAGTGTGCTTTGATCTGGGAGCATGTCATAAATAATTGGGAGGAGCTCATTATAAAAATTGTAAAATACACCAAATGCAGCTTTAAGCTTAAATAAAGCCATTGTTGCTAACATCTTTGTATACTTTGTACAACCATCAAACAAAGGAGTTTCAGCATCCCTAATAAAATCTGATGTTTCTGCCTCTATCCTTTCATTTGTTTGCGCTTCCACATTACCTTCTTGCAAACCAATGTGCTCTTTATACATCTTATATGTTTCCAACATTTCTATATCCCCATCTATCATAGATTCACTAGACCTTTCACCATGAAGAAGCCTAGTAGTGTAGCTAGGATCCATGCCATGTAAGATTGAGTGATCGCACACTACATCAATAAGGTGGTGCTCCAAGTTTTTGCATACCTCACAAGGGCAAACTATATCTAGATTTCCTACAATTTCACTGGCAGTATTGACAAAATTGAGCCCTCCGACCCTGTACTCATCCAAATATCTACAAAACAAAAGTTTTTGTTCTTATAATCTAGTTTGAAATGTCCTAAAACATCTAACATTATGGGTTGTGTCTTAAAGGTCAAGAAGTTAACCTTGGTAAGTGAACCCATCATTCGTAGCAACTTAATTTAGCAACTGCTTACGCACAAAATTTCTTAATTTTTGTTTTGCCATTGAGAGATGGAGACAAAATTCAATGAAACAAAATACTAACTTCTAAGGTATACCATGACTTTTTAACAAGGATAAATTACTTTGGAAGAGAAAAAAAAAATATTAAACAAGTGTAAAGCTCAAACGAAACAATCAATGCAAAATAATTAAAACGAAGTACAATAATCAAAACATCAGATCAGTCTTTAAATTATGTCTTTGTCCTAGTTTAAGCAAAGTGCAGTGTAAAAACTACGATACACGATTGGGCCTATACCCATATAAAATTGGAAAGAAATTTCGAAGTCTAGATTAGGAAAACACGATGGGAGAGCATTACCTTTTCTTCTTTCCCTCTTGATTACTCGTTCTCTCTTAGTAGTTCATAACTAAGAAATACGAAAAAGAAACTGTCAAACAAAGCATCTACGAAACTCATGGGTAATTTTTTAGTGAACTCAAAGAAACTGAAAGAAAATTTGAAAAATTAAAGAACAATAACTCACATTTGAAGACAATTTCAACATTTAAGGCTCATCCCCATTCTAGTTGATTTTCAGTTTTCAAAGAGAGAGGATGTTACAATTGGGTTCTCAAAAGCAAGCCCAACAATTGTGTTTCAAGTTTTAGCAAAATATATATATTTGGGTTTTAGGACTAAGCAACAATTTTTCTTCTACTATTGGGTTTAGCGCCAATTTTTCTTCTACTATTGGGACTAAAATATTATAATAATAGAATAATAATTTCTAAAATATTTTTATTAGATTCAACAATATCCATGTCAACGTTGTGAATATTACACACTATTTTGCAACGCCTAAATCTTCATTGTATTGTTTAATGGGAATCACAACATCCATCATGTAACAACCTGATCCTAAATTAATAATTTATTTTTAGTTATAAATTTATTCTGAGAAAAGATAACTTTGCCCCTATAATAAATTATTAGAGAAAATGGTGACTTGTTGACCGGGAGACTTTGGTAAAATTGTTACATCTCGGTCCGAAAAAAATGCTAAAATAATTAAGTAAGAATAAATTTAATGAGGAATAAATTGAAATCAACATTAAAATAAAAGGATTTGAATTAATTAAGGTATTTGAGAAATTAAAATATTATATAATATTAAGAAGGGGTAAAAAGGTCATTTTAAGTTTGGGAAAGAATTTAGAAATTTTGATTGGACCATTAAGTAGAGCACGTCGAAACGAGTCCGTAGACACGTAGTGGACTCGAATCAGGATTGTAACAAACAAATGACGATTAAAAGAAGTTCAGTGACATAACCGTAAATATTTTGAAGTTCAAAATTTTTTTTTTTAAACCCAGATTTCTGCAGTTGAGCAGCTCGACCAGCTAACTTCCAAAGGTGATATCTCTCACCTCCGACCACCAATTGAAGGAAGACCAGTCCCTTTAGAACCACCATACTTCCCTCTTCCAGTCCTAACCCATCTCAGCCTCGATCCGCCGTCGTGGTCGCCAGAAACCGCCACGAAACAGGGCGGTTTGGACAGTTTTTGACGGAATTTCGTGGAGCTCTTTCGGACACCTCCGGCCACCATTTTCTTCTAATTTGGTATGTTTTTCCATCCTTTCGATGTGTTCTAGCTGATGGTTGGGTAGGATTTGATCAATTTCTAGTGTAGGCAACTCGATTTGTAACCCAAAATTTGGTCGAATTTCGGGATGAGATTCCGGCCACTTCCGGTCATTTTTCAAGGTAGATCCAAGAACCAAAGTGATTCCAAATCAGGTGTTATACCTAGGGTAGGAGTTTGGGTTGGCGGTTTGGAGTATTTTCGGTCGCCGAAATTTGATCAAGCCACCCACGCGCTGCTGGCGCGTGGAAAGCCTGGTGAGGTCACTCTCAATCCTAGTATGATCCTCGGGTTGTCACGAGCGCGTAAGAATTCGCAGATCTCAATTCGGACAACGTTTGAGCCCCGATCGGATCTCGCATATTGTGCGATTTCTGGATCCAATACGTTTGAACCGTTGGATCGTAGTTATTCTCGTATATGTCGATCTAGATAATTCCAGGATTGTGTAAAAATTGACGGATAGTGAATCGGAGTTCCGGATACTTTGAAAAGGCCAACCCCAAGGCTAGGTTTATAGTAACCCCGATCGTGCGATCGTGATCAATCCAACTGTCCGATCGAGACCAAACTCTCGGGACATGTGTCCTAGGCATGTTAAGACCTCTAGGAACTCTTGGATCGGAAATTTTTGAGGTCGTGTGACAGGACCCGATCCAAATTCTGCTTTGGAATTCGAGTCGGATCCTGTGCGTGTTCGACACTTGGCGAATGTCGGGCACAAATGACCTATTTGCCCTTCTAGTCACGGACTTAATTTTAAATTAGCCTTGACTTCTACCTAAAATTCGGCAGAGTCTCCCCTGTAATTTGTTCAATCCCAAAATTACACCTGTCAAAACGAGCATGTATATTTATACAACCAACTACCAGGAAACTTAAATATACATTCCAACAGTTCAGTTCTCAATCTAGGGCAACATATCAGAGCAATTACTACGAGTTTACAGATGAGTTAATCCTTTTACAAAACAAAGCTTCTAAATCAAAGGAAAGGCGAAGAAGACGGAAAAATGGCCCGGTGGTGGATTCCTGTGCACGTCTACAGCTTGGGGGCGCAAAACATTCAAAAAATGTGAGTGGACAAAAATAAAGGTCCAGAAAATAGCATATGAACATATTAACCCCACTATATAAAAAAAAAAAAGACAGTTATGCAAAAACTGGATTTTTCCTCTTTATTATATTCGTACTGAAATCAATGCATTGACATATTTATATACGTATATGCAAATCATATTCAAGATCAATAAAACTCGCATAAAAGTACTGTAATCAATTTAAAACTACCACCTAGGTGCACCCCTTTTTTTCTGTCAATTCCTGATATCCGTCAATTCCCCTGGCAGGTCTCGGTGACACAAAGTCGACCCGAGCTGCAAACTGGCAAGATTCAGGGGACCGTAGTCAGCCTGATTCGCATTTCTGGCTCTCACGGTCTGGGCGTCCCCGAAACTCGTGAGGCAAATGTCAAGTGCACTGACAAAACTGAAAGCAAACTGGATGTCCGTGGACATCGTCATATCCGAAGGCAACATATACTGAAGGCAACCTGTTTCCGTAACTGGGTATCCAAGGTGACTTAAGAAAATATAAGATTTCTGAAAGATCTGATGAAAAACTGAATTTTTGATTAAATCTAGAACCCTGCTGCCATTTTGTCTGATATAATTCTCAATCTCTACTTTCCATATCTTTTTAGCATTTTAACTAGGCAACATATAAATAAAGATATTTAACTTCAACAAAACATGCTAGGAGAACCACAATCAATAAAACTTATTCAAGATCAAATAATAAAATTTATTTGCATAAAATCATTTATAAAAGAAAAGTCCACTCACTCCTGGTCCGAGCTAGCTAGACCTCCTGAAGGTCCCTCCTGCGGGTCTGCCTGGCCCCTGGTGCCGGGTTAAACCACCATGAATATTTAATTAATAAAATTACTCGGTATAAGTATTTAATTAAAACCCTGACCCCCGGTTCCTAGAAGTGCGTGCACTAGCTTTAAAATCATTCTTATGCTCACTTAAGTAATTCGGATGGTTAGAACTGTCTTAAAAGACCCGAGACTCACTAAGTGATAAATTTCCATATTGGTGAATACGGAACCTCGTGGGGTCCACGACCTCCAATTACCAATCCGAGAGTTCCTATAAGTTCCTCACATTTAAGTAACCATGTCCTGCAAGTCTAGTCTGAATCGGACGATCGGATTGACCACGATCGTGTAATCGCGTAATTTCTAAACCCTAGCCCTAGGGTTCGAGATTTCGGAGTATCCGGGACTCCGATTCACAATCCGTTGAATCCTACACGATTCTGGAATTATCTAGAATAACATATCTGAAATTGAGTACGATCCAAAGGCTCAACAGTATTGAACCCGGAAAACGCACAATATGGAAAATTCGTTCGAGGCTCAAACGGTATCCAAATTGAGATCCGCAAATTCCAACGCGCTTGTGAAAACCTAAGGATCGTAACAAGACTCAGTACCACTGCACTACATTAAACCACGCGCCGCCGCATGCGCCGGCAGCGATGGGTGTCCAAAGTGATTACGCATCGCCGGAAAATCTCAAAACCACGGCTCCAAACTCCTACCCTAGGTATAATACCATATTTGGAACCACTTTTGTTCTTGGACCTACCCCAAAAACTGACCGGAAGTGGCGGAACACGGAGGCCGAAAACCGGCCAAATTTTCAAATTCGAAAATCCAATATCTGCACTGAGAACTGACTAATTCCTACCCAACAGGCAGCTAGAACAGCTTGAGAGGTTCAAAATCCATACCTGGCTCGTCGGAAACGGTGGCCGGAGGAGGGAGATCGACGGCTGCGAAGATCGGACGACGCCGGTCGCTTCTTCTCCATTTTCCGGCCAAATCACGGCGGCTGGAGGCGGGAGCTGGCTGGGGCTGGAAGAGGACGACGCCCCGGTCATTTTGGTACCAGCCCCGACCACAGCCGTGGCCAGTGGCCGGAGTTTCGAAGAGAGGAAGAGAAGCCGTCGGAAAAGAAGGGAGCTCGCGGGAGGGAGAGAGAGAGAGAGAGAGAGAAAAATCTAATTTTTATAAAATCCCATTTCGAAATAATTACGATTGTGCCATTGAGTTTCTTTTGACCATAACTCTCTCGTTACAACTCCGATTCGGGCCCACTACGTGTTTATGAACTCATTTCATCGTGCTATACGCAACAATGCCTGTAGAATTGTCAAATTCCTTTCCGGTCAAAAAGTCAACTTTTCATTAATAAATTATTTCAAGGGCAAAATTGTCTTTTCTTATAATAAATTACTAATTAAATATGAATTTTGGGTTTAGGTCATTACATCATGGACCCCACGAGGCCCCGAGTTGACTTTTTGGGACTTTATTACTTTTAAGTTCCGAGGCACTATTAGACCGCTCTAAACGTTAGGAAAAGCTACTGTGAGCGTAGAAGTGATCTTAAAGCTAGTGCACATACTTCCAGGAACCCAAGGCTAGGGTTTCAGATAAATCAATGTTGTTGAGCTCTATTGTTTGTATATTAATTTTTTAGGAAGTTTATGTACGTGCGAGTGTTCTTTTGGTTTATTTAATTATGGTATTAATTTCATGAGTTTATGTGATTTCGAGATGAATATATAATTCTCTGTTTATTTATCCCTTGTTCATATATGTTCATATGGTTAATTGTGTGGTAAGAGTATAATATAATATTGGAATGGTATGCTAAGCAGAGATCGAGATAGTTAACAAGCTAGCCAAGTGTTTAGTGTATATATATATATATATATATATAGATATATTCAGTAGTTGAAAAGGATGAATCTTAGCTTTTGGCTTTTATCAGATTATGATATATATGTGTATATATTTTAAGTTTAGTTGAGAACTAACTTATTGAAAGTTTATATAAATGACGAGTTATGGTTTTCAAACCCACCGCGAGGGTACCCCCCAGTTGCCTTGAGACAGTTTGTAATTTTGATGATGCCCCACGAGTTTCAGGGACGTCTAAACCATATGGTGCGAGGATTGGGCTCAGATTGAAGTGTTACCTCTGAGACCTGCGAGTTATGTGGCTCGGTTAATTTTGTGGTTCTGAGACCTGCGAAGATGGAATTGACAGACTAACATTGGAATCGACGGATTATTATTGGAATTGACGGATATATGGAATTGACGGCATATATGGAATTGGCGGTATTAAAGGAATTGACGGATCAGAAATGGGGGTACGCCTAGGTGGAGAGAATTTAAGTTCTGAGATGCTTTTAAACTAAATTGTGGATTTTGTACAGTTACCATTATTTTCTTAAGCATCACATTTGTTTTACAAGCGATAGATGGAAATATATATAGATTCTAAATCAAGTTATTGATATATATATATATTTTTTATTTTATTTTTTTATTTAAGAACTTTACGTGAGTTCAATACAAGGGTGTTTCGAATTTATAATCTTTAACTTATGTCATTTTATTTTATTTTATTTTATTATGTTCATTTATCTTTATCTTGCATTATTTTTATAGTATTAAATATCTTGAGTTTTTAGCATATTTTGCCCTACGAGTCTTAGAGTTATGCGGACCGTGGGAGCGAGGATTGCGGACCAGGTTGACCAGATGTCTCCTGAGTCCAGCGAGGATTACAGGTCAGGACGTGTCACTATTGGTGTCACGAGAAATTAATGGTTATGGCTTTCCAAGCATGATTACTTGATATAAATACTTTTATTTCTTCATTTGATTAGATATTGCTATGTGAGAAATGCCAGGAAGTTTGGAATAGAAAGCTAAGATGAAATTTGAGAAGTAGAGTGGTTTTTCAATGAAAGAACTACATGTGGCTTGATCCCTCAGTAAGGATACGTAGGCAGACTATAGTTACAAGGTGCAGCCACGAGTTAGAATGCTTGAGATTAACAATGCAATAGTGTTGTTTTGAAAGTTTAGATGAATTTTATTAGCAGATTGGTTCATTTGATTTATGGCAACTTGAGACCAGAATATTATGATGCTTAATTTGTTTTGATATAATTGAATGCATGCTGAACGATTGAGTTATATAAATGTTTGGTGACAGGTGAAAATTTTGGGGAATGAGTAAATTACATGGGAAACTCTGCCGAATTTTTCGGTACAAGATAATATTATTTTTTAAAAGTTGATTTTTAGTTAGAAGGGCAGTTTGGTCTTTGTGCCTGGCATTAGCCAGGTATCAGATACTCACAGGGTTCGGCTCGAATTCCAAAGTGGAATTTGGGTCGGGTCCTGTCACATCGCAATGTTACGAATATAAAATACTATTTCGTAACGTACAACTCTATGTTTTTTTTTAAATATAAAGCACAACATTCACAGCAACGTTGGGGATATAATATACTATTACACATCATAAAATGATGGTTCGCAATGGTGTATGAAAACGTGGCTAAATGAAAGTTTTTTATCACCCTTTTTCACAATGTTCAAATAGGACATTGCAATTTTTCATGTTGTCGTATCCTATTTTTTTTTGTAGTGATGTATTTGGCATCATAATCCACCACCCCATAGACACCATGTAAGAACCCAAAACAAAATATCTAAAAAGAAAGAAAATATCTAAAAAGTAAGGAAAATATCTTCTAACAAAAAGACTATTTTGCCCTCGCATTAATTAATAGGGGGAAAATTGACTTTTTGATCGGAAAAGAATTTGGCAATTCCGTTTACGCCATTGCGTAGAGCACGGCGAAACGAGTCCGTAGACACGTAGTAGATCCGAATCGAAGCTACAACGAAGAAGATATGGTCTAAAAACCGCGAAGGGCAAAACGATAATTTGGCCAAAAAGTCATATTTTTAGCCCCACTCTCTCTCCTCTCCCCCGTCAGTTTTTCCTCTCTCTTTTCTCTCTCCTCCCGCGCGACTTGGCCGTGCGACCCTTCGCCTTCTCGGCGATGGCCCGGCTACCACAGGCCGAGCCGATCTCCTCCGTGGGTACCATCGGGTCCGCCTCCCTCTCGCCGTCACGACCTGACCAACCTCCACCCTTGGGCCGCCCGGAGTTGATCGGAAAATCATGTTTTCCGACGGAGGTTCGCCCGAGTTCATCCGAACTTCCAGTTCAAAATTCTCCTTCGTTTCTCCACCAAATCGATCGAGTAAGGTAAGGTTTCTCAGCTATTTTTTGTGTTCTAGCTGATGGATGTATGGGTTTCGATCGATTTTAGCTCTAAAGTGATCAATTTTCGACTTGAAATTTGGCCGAAACTTCGGCCGCCAAAAACTACTATTTCCGGTCACTTTTTGGGGTATGTCCAAGAACAAAAGTGACTCCAAATGGGGTGCTTTACCTAGGGTAGGAGTTTGGAGTCTTGGTTTCGAGATTTTTCGGCCACCCGGTATCGCTTTAGACACCCGAATCTGCCCGCGCGTGCTGGGGCGCGTGGGCGAGGGTGGTGAAGTAATTCTGTACAGTTTTGTGACCCTCGTGCCGTCACGAGCACGTAGGATTTCGCGGATCTCGATTCGGAGTCCGTTTGAGCCCCGAACGGATTTTCCATATCGCGCGATCCGTGGGTGCAGTATCGTCAAATAATCGGATCGCGCTGGATTTCGGATATGTCGGTCTACATGATCTCAGGATCGTGTAGGATTCGACGGATTGCGAATCGGAGTCCCGGATACTCCGGAATCGCGAACCCTGGGGCTAGGGTTTAGATTTTAAGCGATAACGCGATTTTGGCTAATCCGGCCGTCCGTTTCGGACCAAAATCGCAGAACATGGTTCCTTCTCTGTAAGGAACCTTCAGAGGAGCCCAGATTGGCCATCGGAGACCGTGGACCCACGGGGTCCCGGATCGGCCGATCTGGCAGCTTATCGCTTATTGAGGTTTCGGGTCTCTTAAGGCCGGTCTAACTGTCTAAAAAGCTAAGGTGGGCATAGGAGTAACCTGAAACGAGTACACGTATTTCTAGGAGCCGGGGGCAGGGTGTTTAGTTGAAATTCTTTTTATTCAGCAGTTTATTAATTTAATCTTTATGGGTAATCAGGCACCAGGAGCCCGACAGGATTGCAAAAGAGACCTTCAAAGGGTCCCAATTTGCTCGGACCATCTGTGAGTGGACTCTCTTTCATGAAAGATTTTATATAAATAATTTATATAGAAAATTTCTTATAAATAAGAATTCTTAAGTGATTTTATATTGATTTTATATAAATAAGTTTTTTATAAATAAGGTTATCTGAATATACTCTCGTATTTGATCTTGAATAAGTATTATAGCAAGTGTTCCAACCATGAATCGTAGCGTAAAATGTCTTTACTTTTATATTACTCAGTTGAGCAGCAGATTTGAGGTTTATGATACAAAATTTACAGTTGAACTCTGATTTATCAGATTTATCAGATTACCGAGAATTATCAGGTTTTTCTAAATTTATTTTTCAAAGAAAACCACCGTGTACCCATTACTTTTGGTGATTACCCAGAGTCGGACCGATGTCTACGGACATCCAGTCTGATTATAGTTCAGTCAGTGCACTTGACTTTGCCTCACGAGTTTCGGGGACGCTCGGACCGTGAGTGCCAGGATTTGCGGCTCGGCAGACTTGGTGTCCCGAGACCTGCCAGGATTGCGGCTCGGCTGACTCTGTGTCCCCGAGACCTGCCAGGATTGCGGATCAGGCTGACTACGGTCCCCTGCATCCTGCCAGAGCGACTCGAGTTGACTTGGTGTCATCGAGGAATCTGCCGGCAGATCAGGCTGATCATAGTCCCCTGATTTCGCCAGTTTGCGGCTCGGGTGGACTGCGTGGCGCCCGAGACCTGCCAGGGGAATTGACGGATATGACAGGGGTACAAATAGGTGGTATTTTCAAAGGATTTTCAGCTCTTTTATTCAGTTATGATTTTCAGCTATTTCAAACCAGTTTCTTTGATATTTGCTATTTTGTATCTTTATATAATTGTTCAGTTTTACGAAGTTATAGGATTACGGTTATAATTATATTCAGATGAAAACCTTATATTAAACACAGGTGAATTTTAGCCTTACTTATCAAGTTATTTTTTTTATGGGGGATATTATGTTTATAAAATTATTTTCAAGAACATTATTTTTGTCCACTCACATTTTCAACCTGTTTTTCGCCCCCAGGCCGTAGAAGTACACGGGATCCACCACCGGGCCATTCATAGCTTCAGCGTCTCAAGGTCAGGTAGAGTGTTGTAGAAAATCCTTGAAACCTTGAAAACTTTAGAATATGCTCTGATATCTAGAACTAGTGGAACAATAAAGTTGAGATCTGTTACTTGAGATATTCTGGCTGTTGGGATGGATTTACTGATTGTTTAACAGGTGAAAAATTTTGGGATTGGTCAAAATACAGGGGAGACTCTGCCGAAATTTCGGCAGAAGTCTAAGGGAAGTCTGAAAAGAATTTGAGGCGAGAAGGGTAAAAAGGTCTTTTGTGCCCGACATTCGCCAGGTGTCGGACACTCACAGGACTTGGCTTGAATTCCAAAGTGGAAATTGGGCCGGGTCCTGTCACACCAAATAAATAAATAAAATCCTCTCTCTTTCACTCACACCCACTACTCCAAACACAACAGGAAATAGCAAATACTAAGTCACTCTCTTTAAAAAAATTTCTCTGTCTCTATAATTTCTTGATTGATTGTAGCTGCTTTTGGTTGTGTACAAACAAAAAAGAATTTGCTCTTTAGTTGGCGAAAGAGTGTTGTATTTAACACAACTTGTCATTGATACAAGTGAGCTTAGAGAGATTGCAACTTTCCCTCAATATTCATATGGTGTGAGAGATATATGTGTGAGATATCAACGTCTAGTCTTAGCTCAACCAAAATTTCATACGGTGTATTAGAGCAAAATACATGTTAAACCCAGAAAAAGAAAAAGAAAAAGTAGAAAGACATCAAATAATCTAACTATTAAACCCATAACTTAAGTCAATTCATATAATGAATATTTGGGTGCTCAAGTGGGAAAGAAAAAGGAAGAAGAAAAATAAAAATGAAAAATATTGGGTGATGAATAGAAGTACAATACCCACCTTGTTTGAAGTTTCTTTAAGGATGAGAATGTGAAAACTTGGGTGAGCTTGAAGTTTTGCCTTCCTTGTGTAGACAGAGTTAAGAGAAATACATTTTGGGGAAATAGAACGTTGCTGGGAGGATTTTAAGAAGTATGAATTAAAAAAACAAAAAAGAATACCAATAGTTGTTGGATAAAATTATTATTAAGGACAAATTAGTCAGAAATAAGTTGCATTTAATGCTGGCTTTACTTTCCCATGAGAAGGGAACGTAAAGCCCTAGGAGGGAGGATGGCTTCATTTTTCCCCTACTTTCCCATCTGCGAGGCAACAATTTCTCATGCCTGACTTACCAAACATGGGAAAGCAATTGATTTCTCATCCCCAACCTTCCTTTCCCATAAACCAAACGGGGCTTAAGAGTGTAATTACAAGATACTAAACTGTAATTAACCTATTAATTAAAACATCTAAAGAACTTCGAAGAATTGTTAGACTGACTCAGACATATCCTCCTTTTTCCTTGATTTTCTTCCATCATTGGCTTGGCTTGACCCTGCGTTGCATTTCGTTCATGTTCCGCTAATGAATAAGAATTAATTCTTTTTTCTGCATTTCTTCTCTCTATCTTTTCCCATAAGCTCTCACTAGGAGAAGAAGAAAATCAGAAAATGGAAAAGAGAGGAGAGAAGTAATTTGGTAAGAAAATTTGACAACAAATTCTCCTTTGGTGCAGCAGCTGCAAGGTGAGTTTTCTTCTCTTTCTAACTCTTCTTCTCCTTCTATTCAATCAGAAACCTAGGAAAATGAAAACCCTAGCCCCTTTTCCATCCTCACGAACCAGGAATGAGAAGATAGAGAAGAGAATTGCTAAAATACCCTTGCCCAAAATCAACAAGTCATAAGGTCAACGAATACTGGCCCGATTTTGAATTATCTGGTGCTAATTAGTTTGCAACTTTGACCTCGTGTTCAGGTTCATCAATTTTTGTGCTCTAGTAATTTGAACCATGATTGCTTATAGTTGTATAGAATGTATTTTTGAATTGCCTGAAATTTATGATGCTTTCTACAATTTTATTTTCTTGAGCCTTCCAGGATTGAATTGTGATGAGGGTAGGTTTTAGTTTACATTTAATAACTCATATGATGCTTTTGTGTATAAAATATTTGATATTTTCTATATCCATTTTTAAGAATGTGCCATTGTTGCATGTCTCAAATTTGAACTTCCGAATTTGTAGTAAGAAAAAGCTTTGGTTGGACTTAGTTCTGCCTGCCAGAAAGCTTCACTTGACAAATTGTTTATGTTGTTCTATTATTTTGTGAAATTTAGTCCTGTATGAGTCCCTACTTTTGACATTTTTGGCTTTCATTGACTTATTAAACTCTACTCATTGTATAAAGCTTGCAAAACAAGTGCGACAAAGATTGTCTTTTGATCACGATAGATATTTGATAGATATTTGGATAATTCAAGCAAAAAGTCCTATCTATTGAAGAAGCGGGGGAAAGTTTCATTGTTTTCTTATCACTAGTTTGTGTTTTTGTCATTGAAATAGTGGTTAGTGGTAAACTGCAATGTTTTGAAAGGCGAGGCATTGATGCGAGGCTTTTTAGTCGCCTTATGCAAGGCGTAAGCCTTGAAGCACTGAGGTATAAGCCTTTTGAACATTAATTTATTTTAATAAGAAAAATTTATAAATAATATTATACCCTTTTGTGCTCTTTGATGCATACAAACATACTTTGTTGGCAATACAACTTAAACTTTCATATCTCGCGGTTTGTACAACCTCTTTGCTACCACTTTTTGACATAAATGCATATCCACTGTCCATTCGGGCAGTTTTTTCCATCACTTCATTATGAGTGACGATGAAATTTCCATAACATTCCCCACTTCATCACATAAAATAAATGGCAACATGGGATGCCTTCGCTTTTATATTTCTAACAGTTGCACTCTATTCGAACATCTTTGCCACCAAGGTATACATAACTCCAATTATTTTGCAATTCACCGTATTTCGTTAAAATATACAACCGTCCTCCGAATTTATGAATTATTTTTTCATGAATGAGTGCTGAGGAAGCATTGATCTCGTTACATACCAATAAAAAGCACCTATGAGTGTAAATTTGGGAAGCATGTTGCTCAAGACTTTTTAGTGTTGTTGTAAACACTTTCTTTGACTGTTTTGGTCAAAATCATCCTTCCCCGAGGTATTCCTCATTCATGCTATGGCTTTATCGGTTGCTGGAATGCATTCAAACAACTTAACACCTTTCCTCAAGTAATCTTTCACAAACTTATTCATACACTCCACGCATTGAGAAGTGCACATACCACCAAAAAACTTGGGTCTAAGGTGTGATTTCGCCCACGCATCTCGTTTTGCATACATCATTTGTAGCCATTCTTTTGTTTATGTGTAGTAACTATGTCCTTCAAAAACTCCCATTTCTTTTCAAACTAATTGACTGTAATTGGTTCCCAAACATATGCTTGAAATGATCTTACAATTCTTCATCCTTTAAGTTATTCTGTGCATTCCTTGCCACGTGCCATGAGCATAACCTATGATTGCACATGGGCAACACATACTCAATTGCTTTTTGCACATCGCCTCATCCCCATCCGTTAGTATTGATGTTGGCTTCTTGCCTTTCATGGAGGATATGAATGTCTCCAATAACTAATTTTATGTTCCAAAGGTCTCGTCAAGCAATAGGGCATAGCCAACACTCACCCGGTGGTTCAACAATAACACTAGAGGCTTGTCATACATATTGGTTTTGTATGTGCTATCAAATATGAGAATGTCTCCAGAGGCAACATAATAAAAAAAGTGAAGTAGAGTCTCTCCAAAACAAGTTAGCAAGCCTATTCTCCTCTTCTACACTAAACTTCCAAAAAAATTCAAGATCCACTGACGCTTTCGATTTCATGTAGGCGAGTGTAGCTTCAGTGCCGCTGTCTAACAATATTTCCCTACGTGATGCATCCAACTTCTTCCTTAAAGATCCAAGTCCTCAACTCATGCATTGATGGAGGCTTAAATCCTACATCATATGCGGCAATCCCCTCCACCATAGGTAGCCAAAATGGATCATTTACAATATTAAATGGGAGTGCTTTAGAGAAGAAAAAACGACCAATCTTTCAACAAACTTCCTTTCTTTCTTCTTGTTTGTATGCTAAATTTAATGTACTTTGCTGAGCTTCTAAAGTGACAAATCTATCCATTGGTCTTTTTGATTTAGGTTGTGCTTTAAGAGCCTCATCAACTATAACACTCCTAGTACCAGGGATTCCATATTCTTCATCCAATGAAGTTTCCATACTCTGAGCCCCTCCTCATGGATCATCCCCAATCTCTCTAAGCATTTCATTTTTCTTTCTTTTTCAAGCTGAAAATTTTTCAAAGTTGTGGCACACTCTTTTTTCACATGCTCAAGAACTTTCTTACATTCATCATGGTTTGCCCTATATTTCTTTTGCATACTTCCACGCAGGATCTTTTCGATTCATAGCTATAAAACAACACTATTAATAATTTTTAAGATACAAGTATGATGCATGTATGTCAAATTTCTACTATATCAAATAAACGAATAAGATAACTAATATATTGAGAAAAAAAATTATACGAAACTTCAAATTACAGTTGCGAAGAATTATAGAGAAAAATAAAATTGCTTACTTGCAGTCGAAAGATGAAGAGAATTCTTGAAATTGATGGAGATTACCCGGTAAGGGTAGAAATTAGGGTTGTACTATACAATATATATATATATATATATATATATATTAATTAAATAAGGATAATATGGTAAATTCACATTTTTTTCATATTAAAAAAACCAATATTAGATAATAAGTCCTACTTTTATGGAATATAACTATCCATGTTTTTTTTTTAATTCCAAAAATAAAATAAAAATAAAACCAATTGACATAATTGGCACATGCATGAGCACGTGTCAAGGGGCTAGTTACAATAAAGGTAAGAAAAAAAAAACAGAAACTTGGGGTTCTTTTGTTTTTTTCAAAACACTCAAAGTGAAACGACGTCGTTTCATTTAAAATTTTTCTAAAACACTGCAATCGAAACGACGTCGTTTCATTACAATAAACCTATAAAAAAAACACGCGAGTCGTCTAACACGCTAGTCGTCTTCCTCGCAGAGTCGCAGCCAATTTGCAGACTCGTAAAATTTCTTCCGGTTCAGAAGCGTCCAGATCTGGCGCTCCTTGCTCCGCCTGGCCACGCCTTGCAACGCCTCCTCACGCCTTCCTCGCGCTAAACGTGCAACTCGCGAAACAGCCGACAGCCTGGGGCGATTTTCTGCCCCTTCGCTCCGGCATGCCTTTTGAAAACACTGGTAAACCGTAGATAAGTCTACCATTTAGCAGATTAGGTGGTGAAACTTTATGGAAAACATAGGCTGGTCTGCAAAAAGGTTGTTGGCTCGGTTTTTCTGTATTGGCTAAATTACAACTTGGATGGTATTCTTAACTATGTGCTATTTATAGGTTTCGAATTTATATGGAAGGAGTTTATATTTCAATCTTGTTTTAGAGTTATCTCATGCGTGTATGTTGATAGAGTTATCTCTTGTTTTAAAAAAGGCTTCTTGTTTCATGGTTGATTCCACTTTATGCGATTACTACCTGCCTTGAAATAATACACAAGAGCCAACTGGCCTTTATTGTGATTTGTAATTGAGACTTTTCTCTTTGGTTCATTGGGTCATATGGTACTGACATTCTAATTTTTCTTTGATAGATTTGTCAAGTCTGTCATTAAACAATATGGCTGATATGCCATCATTTATCTGAAGTTGGACCACAGGACCTTATTCTCGACAGAGGATAATTCTGAGATAAAAGTTGCATAATCCTTCAGAACACAGACCGAAGATGGCTGCTGAGGACAAAGATCTTGTGGAAATTTTAGAGGAGCATAACCAAATTGACATTGCCAAATATATCAATTATGTGAGTGCCCCACAGGCAGGTGCTGTTGCAACATTTTCTGGTACCACGCGCGACACCTTTGAAGGCAAAACAGTCTTGGAGCTTAGATATGAAGCGTATGTGCCCATGGCACTACGGTGCATGAAGTCCATTTGTTCATCTGCTAGATCATCCTGGAATCTCCTCTCCATTGCAGTCGCCCACTGCCTCGGCCCAGTTCCAGTTGGTGAAACAAGTGTTTTCATTGCAGTCTCAGCCGTTCATCGGGCTGATGCATTGGATGCTTGTAAATTTGTGATTGATGAGATAAAGGCATCAGTTCCAATATGGAAGAAGGAGGTTTACAGTAATGGAGAGGTTTGGAAGGAGAATTCAGAGTTCCTGGAGCGAAGGCTGGATCTTGGGAAAAAATATGAGATATGGAATCAAAAAGAAATTGAAGTTGAAGTTGAGAGGCATACTAGGAAGAGCTGTTGTGGGGCTAAGGTAAAGGTCATTGAGGAAGGAGATAAAAAATGAAGCTGAGCAAAGCTTCTATTTGTTTATGTTTAGGAAAGATTTTCTATGTCATAATGAAATGTAACTCTTTAAAAACTAATAATCTTCTTTTTATATAATAAGAATTGGAACCTGGAGGTAACTTTGGCACTTCGTTTCTCTTTTTGTGGGTTGTACACTCTATGATCTGCTTGCTTGGTTAAGTCAGAAATTGTTGAACAACTCTGCTTCCGAGTTTTGGTTATTTCTTCAGACATCTCATGCATTTTATTTGAAAACAAAACAAGAGACTCGTTAATTTCAGGACATGTCCAATCAATTTCACCCTGTATGTTTTCTCTGATAGAATTAGCTCTGAGGGTTCAGAACGTCAGTTCCAAGAAATATTATCTGCTTTGTCGGAAATTTCTCACAAATGTACAATAGGTAAGTACTTAGGAATTCTTTCTGGGTAGCTTTCTCTATGGAACAGATACATCATTAGCTTGGAATTCTTCTTGTAAACAAAAATAAAATCGGGCATGGTGGTTTAGGAATTAAAAAACTAAAACGAATGAGATGAGAAATATATTAAATTATGGACGTTTATAATTGCATATTTATGCTTTCCTTTGAAGTATGGAGACACATGAAGCTGAAGCAATTGGTTAAGGGGAAGATAAACATCAACTTCATAGAACATACACATGGTGAGAAAAGACCAGACCAAGAACTTGGTGGCATTAGCATTTAAAGGAATATCGAAAATATTACAAAGAAAGAATGCTGGGCTGTAAGCCTGTAACAACAATAGCAGCCAACAGCTGCGGATCATAACAGCAAAATGATCTCCCATTCCCATACTTCTAACTAGAGGAGCAGTTAATCATGGCCTATCAGAATACAATAATATCACGGTGGTTTATTTGGCCGAAAGATTACCACCGGGCGGTGAAAGAAGAGCCACGGCACCATGCTGTGGGCTGCAGAACTTGTTATAGACTGCCTTGAGCTTACTATCTGCAGCCGCAGAAAGAAAACTGTGCAACAGCTTTGCGCAGTCCCTGTTCCAGTAGAATCCAGAGTACAAAGGAAAATAAAAAAGATCAACTAAATGTCACAATAATTAGTAAGTACAAAAATTTATGAGTTGTAAATTGTGAAAGGCTCACATCAGCTCATCTTCAGAATAGCCAGTATGATGCTTGAGAGTCTCAGTCCAGAAAGGGGTCCTGTCAAGGGTGCATCGAGCAACATAAACAGCCGAAGCAGCCATCATTGAAGGGCAGTAGAGAATCGTAGCAGAATAGTGCATCAGACCCAGTTCAGCCAGAAAATACACCATATTCTCCATCTACATTTTGTTATCACCAACAAACAAAAAATTAAAAAAATTCAATCAAATCAAATTGTTAAATACAGGTTTTCACCATGGACTTGAATACCCATGAACCTCAAAAAATCACATACCAACTCGTCATCAGATGGAGCAGATGATGCTTTGATATAGCGCACCAGGAAGACATAAGTTGTAGGAACTGTTAGGCACCATCCCAGCTTTCCCAAGATTGCTTTCTCCATCACCAACACCTTTTCTTTACCATAAGCATTGTCTGAAATGCAGACAAAGTCGTTGACCTGCCCATTTTAACAACCAAAACCCAAGATTAATATTCAAAATTAAAACCCAAGAGAGAAAACCCACATGCAGGATACACAAACAAACAACAATTGCTACCTCTGGTGCCCAAATTTCTTCATATTTGCTTGCAAGAAGCATTGAGCTGATGCCAACTAACTGAAGCTCCCTCCTTGGTACAACTTTAACCGAAAGGAATCGATCAACAAGGTTTATGGTAAGATAGAGGGTTTCTGGCATGAGTTCAAATTTGTGATGAACTTCTATCAACCAGTCTACAAGGATTGATCTCATCTTGGTATTTATTTCTGGCTGTAAAGCCATGTACTCGTGCACGCGATTCTCATCCTGCATCCATCAGAAGGAAGCATAACAATCCAATATGAGAAAGTGACAGAGAGACAGAAAGAGAGAGAATGAGTGTAGAGTTCAAGTCAATACTTCTGTGAGCTTGTAAAACTGGTAGATTTCATCCAAATATTCAACTACTGCCAACTCATTATCAGCATCAGCTGCATCAATGTCCACTTTTGGATCCTTGGGCTTACTAGTGAGTCCACAAGCAGCCTGTGAGAAAAGCAAACTCAGTGGACAATACAACAATGCAGAGCAAAAGTAACAAAAATTGAACCACCAAAAATGAAATTTACTTTGCTTCGGGCACTGAGAATTGATGTAAAGGCCCTGGCATTCTTCCTTGAGGCTCCTTCTCTAGATTTCCTTCCACTAACAGCACTCTTCTCATTTACAGCTGCCACAGCCTTCTTCGCAGCACCTGATTTTCCAGCCGTCAGCCCCCCATTAATTATTCCTATGACCGGTTTCTGCAAATTACAATAGCCAAACATTGTGATAAAGTGAGATAGTAAATTCTAAGACTTCATTGAGAAGAAGAATAAAAATAAAAGTAAAATAATTAAAAAAAAGTTTTGGATTGGATTGGTACCTTGTTCTTCTCTGATGGAGCAGGAAGCTTAGCATGGATCTTCCCTTGGGCAGCAGGAGCAGTTACTACTAGGTTACTAATGTCTTGAAGAACTTGCCTATTTTTCCCCTCTCCTGCTACCTTCTTCTGCTTGCCTTCCTCTAAAATACCATTAAACTATCAGTTTTCACATTGAAATGGGCAAACAGACCGCATCAAACAAAAGTTCAAACGAATGAATCAACCATTTGTTAGGACACAACAGAAAAGATAACACAAAATCAATGCTAACTCCCATGACATGGACCAAAAATTACCAACGCTTACTTAAGAGGTCAGAACATGAAATGGAAAATACAACTCACAAAATTGTTGTTTATGAAAAAAATATAAAAGAAAAATAATCATGAGGTGGATGGAAATAGCCAACAGAAAGTTTTCAAAAACCGGACAAGGAATTAAATAAAAGATTTTAGTATAGCGACATATGAACAAAAATCCCAAAAAAGAAAAAAACATTTCAAAAATTGGAACTTGATCAGTAAAACCCACAGAAAACAACAATGAACGGATCTCTATTTTTTCTATCGAAGCAAACAAAGATGCCCAAAAGAACCAATCAAAGAAGAACTTAAACTAAGCACATTGGTACCTCTTTGTAGTTGGTGAGGCACAACAACAACGGCTCTGGAAGCCATTTCAAGATCTTGATTTTCTTGACCGTTACTGCCAAAAACTCCTCCTAGACTCGAAAACAACGACGACAAGAACACCTGGAGACGACTGTTGCGCGTCTCTCCTTCTTCCTCGGCGTTAATGGTCGCCACTTTCTTCAGTTCAGCCCCTCTTTCTCTCTCTCGAAAATTCCTTTCGATTGTCGCTTTCTCTTTCTCAGGAATTTGGGATTTTCTGAAGTTTTTGTCAGATTGTGGTTGTGATGATTCTTTTTGAAGCTGCGGAACCGACTTTACTTCCAACGGTCTAATTCTCATCAAATTATAGCCGTTGGATTGGTGCGAGATCTAACGGGTATGATCCCCTTATGGATTTGTGACTTCCTGCAGTTTTGAGTTTGGAATTTTCTAGCCGTTGGTGGTGGAGCGGACTTCCTCCAGCGGCTGGGTGGGTTTTCCTTTGCACAAAGAAAGAGCAAAGCCCATGACATGAAGAGAGCCCAAATATAGCCCAAACGAAACTCAAGATGGGTTTTCTTTTACGAGTGTACAAAGAAAGAGCAAAGCTCACACCATGAAAAAGCCCAAAGATCGCGCAAAAGACATTCAGGCCCATTTGGTTCCCTGATTGAACTTCATGGGAATAAACTTCCCATGTATAATCTCACGAGATGGGAATGGAGAATATTCCCATGTTTGAGAACGCTGGGAAATGAGGATTAGGAAATGTCGTTTTCTCCCATTTCCATGCTTTGTTTGTGCAATATTAGGAATGAAAAATTGATCAGTTTTCCAACTATACCCTTGATTTATTATTATTAAAAGTTATTAATATGAAGAGTTTTTTAAATGGTCAAAAGTAGTATTTTAAAATAATAACATTTGTCTATCGCCTTTGACTCAAAATAAAATAAAATAATATGGGTAAGTTAGTCCAAAAAAATTGTATTAAATGCTTTCCCAAGTGAGGGAAAAAGTTTCCCAAGGTGAGCCAAGGGTATGAACTTCCCCCCTACATGGGAAATCCATACCCATGAGTTCTTAATTGCATTCCCAAGAGTGCACCTACCAAACATGGGAATGCAATTTGAAACCTATTCCCAATCTCCTAAACCTTGAACCAAATGGGCCCTCAAGATAAAGCAAGAAGACTGTGGGAGTAAGAAATTAATCCACTATCACCCTAAACTAAACTTGGGGAAATGGAACTACAATCAAGAAACATGTTTTCCCAATTTCTATCCATGATCACACATGAAGAAAATCATGAGATTGGTGAGACTTGACGACAAAGGCCTGCTAAGGCAAACATGCCTATGCCCATAAATAAATGTAGGGGTAAGTTATAAGGGGTGTCTGTGCGGGGTATCGAAGAGCCCATCGGATTAAATCAGACGGTTAGTTTTCAAAATAGGGTGCATTGTTAAAACCGGGTTGAAATTACTCGTTGGATGCATTAGAACCCGACTTCAGTTCAAGATCCTCTCACTGAAAAACTTAGAACCTCACCCATCTCTCTTCCAATATAACGCAAACCCACTATTACAAAGATCCAAAAACCCTTGACTGGCTTCATTCTCATCAGTCCTTCAATGTGTTCCTCGATCGTTATGGAGATGGAGTCTCCACCACCAAAGAGTCTTCGATTTCAAAACATAGTGTATTTGTAATAACCCAATCCTAAATAAATATTTAATTAGTAATTTATTCAAGTAAAAGACAATTTTATCCCGGGAATATTTTAATGGTTTAAAAGTTGACTTTTTGTTCAGGAAGGAATTTGGGAATTTCAGTTATACCATTACGTAGAGCACATCGAGATGAGTCCGTAACTCAAATCGGAGTTGTAATGAATAAGTTATGAAGAAAGGAAGTACAGTGGCACAACCATAATTTTTGCGAAGTTAGTTTTAAAAAACCATATTTCTCTCTCCTCTCATGCAGAACCAGATTTCTCTCTCCTCTGTTCAGAAACAGCCACGACCTCCGTGGCTTCCGACCACGAAATTTGTCCCATTCTCTTCATCTTTCATTCCTCTACACATCCATACTAATTTTCAGCCCCAAAATTCAAGCCAAACCGAGCCCAAAATAGGCTGTGTAAAAACAGTGAGTTTCAAGGGGTTTTCCGGCCAACTTCGGCCACCCCAAGCCGTGCAATCACACCCAAAACACTCCCCTACCTTCCCTTTGTGTTTTCCCTCGAAGACCCGACTTGATTTCATCCCAAAACTGTTGAATCCAAACCTCAAGAGACAGAAAGGTTCGTTCAAGGGCTTTAAAGGTGGAATTGATCGTCCAGTCAATGTATAAAGTTACTCCCCTTGATGTGCTTAATCCATAGGTATGATTATTGGCTGGCGATTTGGAGTTTTCCTATCGCCAGAAAATTTCTCAATACACCCACCGGGGGTGGCAGCGCCTAGCGGAGCGTTGGCTGGGTGTCTAGGTTGGGTTTTTGTCCTAAAATAATCCTCATGTTGTCCTGAGAAAGACGATATGCTCATATATTAATTTGGTTATTGTTTGATCGTCGATTAGATATAGCATAGTAGGCGTTATCCGGGTTCGATATGTTTGGACCGTTGGATCGACTTTATTTTCAAATATGTTGATCTAGGCACCTCTAGGATTGTGTAGAAATTTACGGATCGAGAATCGGAATCCCGGATACTCCGATTCAATAATTCAAAGTTTAGATAAACGATAACCGTCCGATCGTACGATCGCGAGCAATCCGACCTTTCGATTCAGACCAAACTTGCAGAGCATGTTTAGTAAAGTATGTTGAACCTATAGGAACTGTCATATGGGTAATCAGAAGTCGTGGACCCCAAGGGGTACCGGATTGACCAATATGGGAATTTCATCCCTTATTTAATCTCGGGTCTTTTCAGACCATTCCACTTGTCAGAAATGTTGAAAATGGGCCTAGGAACTTTTGTAAGTAACGTACACACACTTTTGAGGCCGTGGGTCAGGGTTTTGATTAAATATCTATAGTTGAGCAATGCTATTAATTAAATATTTTTAATTGCTTAAATAGGTATTTGGGCTTCATTAAACCCGCAGGAAGGCCCCTCAAAGGGTCAAGCTAGCTCGGACACTCAATGAATGGACTTTTGTTTTATAAATGAATTTTATGCAATTAAAGTTTCATTGATTGATTTTGAATGAATTATTTATGGCTATTACTTTCCAAGCATAAATATTTGAATTCAAATACTTTTATTATATCTTGTTTATGTTTAAAATGTGAAACGCTCGGAAAAGTAGAAAAGAAAATAATGATAATAGGATTTAAGGATTTAATGAGGAACAGTGTTATAATTTTCCAGGAAAGATTTTTAAACCACCATAGGTACCCAAAGGTTGCCTTTGGATAAATTGTTGCCTTCAGTTATAATAATGTCCACAGATATTCTAGTTACCTTCGGTTGAGTTAGTGTGCGTTTGACAATGCCCCACGAGTTTCGAGGACGCCGGAACCGTGTGGTGCGAGGCTCAGGTGGACCAAGTGTCCCCTAAGTCTTGCAAGGAATGCGGCTTAGGCTGACTAAATGTCCTCTGAGTCCTGCAAGGATGTGTCGCATTATGTAATACAAGGAATTGACGGTATAATGTGGGAAATGAATATAAAGATCATGGAATTGACGGATATATGATGGGTACACCTAGGTGGGAAAGATATTATTTCTTTACAATGCTTTCAAAAGGTTTTGATGATTCGATTGAATGCATGATTAGTTATATGTATATAAATATGCATTTCTTTATTCTTGTACGAATATAGAACGTGAAGATAATTGGATTTCTAAATGTTTTAACAGTGGGGTTAGTATGTTAATATTCTATTTTTCAAAACTTTATTTTTGTCCACTCACACCTTTAAATGTTTTGTGTCCCCAGGCAGTAGTCATGTACCAGAGCACCACTACAAGGCGGCCATCACTCTTCATTTCTTCTCTTTCTCTATGTAGGATGTTTCCTTGCAACTATTTTATTTTTATAAAGTTACTAGATTAGTATTGCTCTGAAATTGCCCTAGGATTTCTGTAAGGCCTGAGGCCATAAAGTTCTATTGTTTGATTGTTTGAATTCAAACTTGGTGCATTCTGAACGATTGTGGTATAAATTGTTTTTCTTACAGGTGTAAATTTTGGCAAACGAGTATTTATAGGGGAGACTTTGTCAAATTTTCAGCAGAAGTCAAACTTGAAGTAAATTTTGGTTTTTGTTAGAAGGGCAATTTGGTCAAGTGTGCCCTGCACTTGCCAGGTGTCGGACACGCACAAGGTTCGGCTCAGATTCCAAAGTGAAATTTGAGTCGGGTCCTGTCAGTATTGTTAGAATCGGTTTGAAATTACTCGTTGGATGCGTTAGAACCCGACTTCAGTTCAAGATGTTTCCTTCTCTCTGAAAAACTCAGAACCTCACTCCTCTCTCTTCCAACATAAAGCAAACCCACAATTACAAAGATCCAAAAACTCCAGACTCACTCCAGTCCATCTCCACCACCAAAGAGTCTTCTCTGATGTCCCCCACAATCTCTCAAGCTGACTAACTTTGGGAGGTAAGTTCGGTGTTGCTGGATTGATTTTCTTGGGTTTGGTTCTGTCTTTGGTGGGGGTGGGAAATTCCTCATTTCTTTACAAATATTGCATCATTTATTTACAAATATTTAATATATTTAGTTGATTATTTTTTGTCTGGATGGGAAATTTTGAAATTTAATGGCTTGGGTAAAAGTTTCTAAAGTTAGGTTTAATGCACATTAAGAGTAAGCATTTGGAGATGATATTGGGTGAAGTTTTATAGTTGTTGGTTTGAATTGCATTTGTGTTCTTAGTTGAACATGTTGGTTCTAACTTCTTCTTTTTTTCAGATTATTTCAATGATGTAACTGTTATTAAATTTTGCTTGTGTTTTGTGGTTTGAGTAATCGAAATCCAACAAGTTGGGCTTTGCGCCTTTTCTGTCAATTTGGCCAATATTTTGTGTAATTGGAATGCACTGGTAAGCACTAATGTTTGCAACACAGTAATGTTTGATTAATGAACTAATGTTTGCTATGCAGTAATATAGAAGCAGTTCAATAATATATGTGGGTAAAATTTGTGGGGTCTCAAAGGAGAGTGATGATTGTGTAATAGCTAATGAGACGGTTTATATACCTAAAGTAAGAAATGAGGAAACATCAACAGTTGGGATAGAGTTCGACTCGCTTGACCTCGTTTATGATTTCTACAATAGATATGCATTCTTGGCTGGCTTTGGTGTTCGACATCATTCCAGCTTTAGGGGAAAAAGCAATAAAAAGATTCTGAGGAAAGAATTTATATGTTACAAACAAGGTGCATATAAGAAAGATAAAACTCAGCTGAGAAAAAGGCAGCGGGCATAAGTAGATGCGATCAAGGCTAAGGTTGTGGCTGTGAAGACAAATAAGGGCAAGAAGTATACCATCTCTCTTTTTGCAGAGGGACACAATCATCGATGACACCCTCAGAAAGAGTGCATTTTTTGAGATCACACCATCATATTTTAGATTCTACAAAAGTACTCACAAAATAATTCGGTTCAATTAATATCCACACTCATAAGAAGGTAAGTATTTTCGAGGTGCAATCTGGAGAAATGGATAAAATTGGTTTTATCAGAAAGGATATTTACAATCTTGAATATAGTGTGAGTACGAAGCTGAGGAACCATGATGTTGAACTAGTGACTGAGTATTTTATGGCTGAACAAAAAAAAAAAAAAAAAAAAAGCCTTTTTTTTTCAAGATTGACAGAGATGCCAATGACAGGGGTAGTCGATGTTTTTGGGCAAATGCAACCTCTAGACAGAAGTACGGGTTTTAAGGAGATGTTGTTGTATTTGATACCACATTCAACAAGAATTTATAGGACGTGACATTTGTGCCAATGTTGGGGGTTAATAACAATGGTCAGACAATTGTCTTAGCATGCGCATTTTTTTAGCAAGGAAAAGACCGAGTCATTTATCTGGATGTTTGAGGGGTTTAAGAAAGTCATGCCAGGTGGTGAACCTAAAATGATCATTATAGATCAAGATGCAGCGATGGCTAGATCTATTTCAATAGCCTTCCCCACTACATTTCATCGACTTTGTATATGACACATCACATCCAAGTTCTCTGCTAAGTTACCATATTCTGCTTATAAGGAGTATTGGCTTAATTTTCAGAAATCCATATGGGATACTGGCAATAAGAATGAGTTTGAGGCAAAGTGAAATGTTGTGGTTACAAAGTTTGGTTTGATTGACCATCCATGGCTAAGTTCAGTATTTGATTTACGAGAATCTTGGGTTCCAGCCTATGTACAACACGTTTTTACCACTGGAATGTCAAGTAGCTGAAGAGCGGAAGGTTCTCATGCTTTCTTCAAGCAATACACATCAAGGATATATTCATTGATGGATTTCATAACACGATTTGAGAGGGCACTTTCTCATCAATGTCAAAAAAGTTACTTGCTAATCACATAGATGCATTTGAAATGCCTCAATGTGCTCTACCGATGTCAATGAATAAACAAATGGCTACCTTGTACATAAGGGCAATGTTCCAAAAGTTTGATTTAAGGGAATCTTGGGTTCCAGCCTATGTACAACACGTTTTTGCCACTGGAATGTCACGTAGCCAAAAAGCGAAAGGTTCTCATGCTTTCTTCAAGCAATGCACATCAATGAGAAATTCATTGATGGATTTCATAACACGATTTGATAAGGCACTTTCCCATTGTTGGGGTCTTTTTCCTTCGGAATGTTCATCTGGGCTTCGTTGCCCCTTTTCTGAGTTAGCGAAAACTAGGCCCAAAGTATCCCGAGGGAGAAGCAAGTCCCAAGGGAGTACTTTGTTCTTCTTCCAGCGACTACGTGTTTTGTGCTAATGTTTCCAGCAGCTTGACGAAGAGTTGAAGATGGTGCATTAATGTTACACAGACTTGGCATGAGAGTTTGCTTTGTGAATTGAGATACTACTAGACTAGGCATGAGAGGTTAGGTGTTTCAAATATGGGATGAAGCTTTTGAGAGAGAGAGAGAGAGAGAGAGAGAGATAAGAGATGAGTGGCTTGAGTAGATTTCAGCAGCTTGACGAAAGCTTTGTCAGGCTCTTGGGTGGCTTGCCAGAAGAGAAAAAAAGGAAAGAAATGGAATAACAGAGCTTGAAATCGAAGGGTTCCAGAGGTTAGTCGTGATGCTTGCTCTCTCTATATGTGTTTATGGGGGGGAGAGGAAGAATATGGAAGAACACGGCTTGATATTGAAACTTCCAGCAATGAGTAAGGATGTTGCTTGCTCTGGCTAAGTTGAAGATGACTTGCTGATGTTGATATGAGATTATATGAGCTTGACATAAGAGCTTGGAGTGTGGGAGCTAAAGACCCACAAGTTTAGCAAATGAGAATGCTTGTGCTTGGGTTGGTGTTTGATATACTTGAGTTTGGGTGTTGAGAATTTATTATTTGAAGCTATGGCTATAGTGGTTTGATTGTTTGGCTGTGATGGTTGTTGGGATACTTATAGCAATCAAATGAATGGGGTTTCAAAGAGCATGGTTGAGGAAAGAAAAGCTTAAGACTTTGAAGGGTATGGTGTTTATGACAATGATTCTAGAGAAATTTATGAGTTCTAGAGGTGGGAGGATAAAAGAAAAATCTTGAGGCTTGAAAGCTATGGCGTTTATAGCTTGGAAGGAAGGAAAAGCTTGGAGTTATGCTTGGTGAGACTTTATGGAGAAGATGACAGACTTCAAGGGTGAGAAAGTAGAAAACATGGCTGAGGAATGACTGGGATGGCTGCTGGAATGCTTGCAGTGGCTGAATGGAGGAAGGAAAGTGGTCTGGTGGTTGCTGAATAGGGTTGATGGCTGCTGGGATGCTTACAGCAGCCGAGTGAGGGAGTGCTGGCTAAAGAAAAATTGGTCCCATTTGCTTGAGCCATGAATGCCAATTAATAGAGGGTGAGGGTTTTCCTTTATTTCCAATAGGTAAAGGGAGGTGCTGTAACTAGCCTATTTCCAGTGGTTAAAAGGGAGCACTGGGGCATTCTATTTTCCAGCATGTAAAGCTAGGTACCATAAAATGATTATTTCCTATGGGTAAAAGGAAGCACTGGAAACTACTTGTTTCTAGTTGGTAATAGCAAGTGTTGGAAAAGGCTTGTTTCCAACGGGTAAAGCTAGGTATTTGAAAAATGAATGTTTCCTATAGGTAAAAGGAAGTGCTTGAAAAATATCTCATTTGCTCACCCACATTGGAGAACTCTAAGGAATGGATTTGGACTTTGGTGCTCCCAAGTAGTTAGCCCAAAGTCTCCATTATCCAAGAGCTTCCGTGGGCCTTGTGGACCTCCGTAACCTTCCACACCACAATCCCTCATGCAAGCCCTGTAAACCACATGACTTGGGTTCATGTGAGCTTGATAGGTGATTAGCATGGGAAAAATGTATTATTAGTTTGGCATGGCATGTACACTATTTCTATATATATTTAATGAATTAAATCCCAAAATACAGCTTGGATTAACGCATGATCGACATTATATGTTATATTGGACTTTAAATGTCTTTGGGCTTCCCGTGACTTTTTCAGGCTCAACATTAGCCCCCTTAATTATTGGGGCCATGAAGTGGCTGCGAGATGGGCCAAATAATCAATTTTAGCTCAAAAATTGGCAGTTGCATGGCATGGTTGCTTCTTCAATATGCATGAAATATCCATACTTGCCTGCTTGGTCGTAGTCGTTCTGTTTTTCTTGGCAAGAAGATTAGCATGGTTTGGGCAACTACTACCTTGGTCATATATATACATATTTAAACATAATGATAAGCAACTCAAGGATAACCAGTTAAGAGCCTTCAAAATCACAGCCAGGTCTTTTCCGGGAAGGTTGGAGGGGTGGCGATGGTCCCGCTTAAAACCCAATCTTCTTAGACACCGAGGGTGTCGACTTGAAGAACTTTCCTAGACACTATAATATCGGAATTTACTTACTGGGGTTACCAAAAGTTGGCTTATTTTGCGGCATGACATAGGAGATAAGGCTTGGTTGGATTTTAACCCAAAATAAGTTAGCTTGCATGATTAATGTGTTTGCGTGAGTAGTGATGCTTGATTTGGCATGGTTGTGGTTTGCAAGAGTTGCATTAGTTTTATAAGCTTGATATTGACTTGCATCCTTGGTTTTGACGTGTATATTTGGTATTGGCATGCATACTTGAGGTTAGCATCTATTCTTGGTATTGGCTTGAATACTTGGCATTGGCTTGTACGCTTGGCATTGGTCTGTGTGATTGGTATTGGCTAAAGTGACATGGTTTAATATAGCTTTTAGGTTATTTACCATGGTGAATGTGCTTGAGTGCTTGGATTTTGGCATTGCTAGAGCATAATCTTGAGCAATATTGTCGTGAGAGCATGATGTTGTATGGTATTGTAGCAAGAGCACGAGTTCTTCAATTTGCTTGAAATGCGTGAATTGCTTGGAATGCTTGAATGAAGTGAAAATTCTTGGCACGTAGATTGGTTTTATGCCATGTGAATTTGTCAAATGCTTGGTTGATGAATTGCTTGCTGCTTGTGCATCATCTCTCTACTTTGTAGGAGTTTCTTTAAAGAAAATGAGAGCATGCAAGTCCAAGTGTTGAAGCATTCATCTTCACAAAACGAGCATCTCTGAGAAGAATGATGGTGATGAGGAGTTATGATTTATAAGGGAAATGATAGATTTCAAAGATGAGAAGTTATGAGGAATTGCATAAGGAGGCGATAGTTGTTGGATGTTGCAGGTGGAGAATGGATGAATGTAGGAAAATATACTTCCAGCACCCTTTTTGTTTTCACGAGTACCTTTCCAGCGTCTGTATCTTTTTTGTTTTTTTTTTTTTTCAAACTTGATTGAGAGGCTCCAAAACATAAGAAGAATAAGCTAGTTGTTGAGGTCAGTTCGAGTGTTCTTTTAGCGATATAATGAGTTTGTTTAATTATTGTAAGGATGGATTGAGTTTTGAAGGTTATGAAGCATAGACACTGGCAGAATGTTTGAAATCGGTCGTGTGCTGTAAATTATTTGCTTATGGAGTAGGTGCTGGCAGTGCTTTACTTAATGTGGAATAGGTGCTAGAAGAACGTGATTTGGCTTGGCATGATTAGCTTGGACTTGCTATGAGGATGTGGATAATCTAATGGTTCAGTTGAATCAAGATATAGCTTGGTCTGGCATGAGGGCTTTGGTAGATTAGAAGATGAAAAATATAGAGGAAGATGCTTAAGGCTTTGAGCATGACAGTGTCTGCGGTAGCTTGAAAGCGATATAGGTGTTGGCAAATAAGCATTGCAATATGGAGGCCTTAAGTCACTTGGACTAGATCTTAGTTTTGGAGTCCACTGCGATGCCTTCCAGTACTCAGATCTGGGGCTCCTTTTTCAAATTTGGTGGCATGATGGTTCACTATTCCCGCAGCATGACTATAGGGCTTAGGCGTTATCTTCCAGGAGCATCTCATACAGTGCATCATTATCTTCCATATTTTGCTTGGCTTGAATCTTGGTTACTGTAAGCATATTTTGGTGGTTGTGTTGCATAGTAACTTTACTTTTTTCTTGATAGCTTGACATCAGTTCAAAATGTTTGATTGCTTGGTAAAAGAAACTTCATCTTGACAGCGTTTAGGTTCTTCCGGTAGTAACATAGCACTACCTTCATAGTATTTTCCTTCTATTTTCCATGAACTGAGATGTTTTCCTTCTTAAGTAAAGGATAGTACTTGGATTTCTTGAATAATGCTTGAGACTTGATGATGCTTGATTATGGAATTGTGGCAATTGAGACATCCCAATGGCCTTTTGGTTTGACTCTTAAACTTGGTCATTAGAATTGTCAGGGCTTAGAAAGTGCTTGAGGAGCTGGAGCATATCACTTATGGTGACTTAGGTATTGTTTGTTACAACTGTTGTAAGCTGTTACAGCTTGACGAAAGCTTTGTCAGGCTCTTGGGTGGCTTGCCAGAAGAGAAAAAAAAGGAAGAAATGGAATAACAGAGCTTGAAATCGAAGGGTTCCAGAGGTGAGTGGTGATGCTTGCTCTCTCTGTATGTGTTTATGGGAGGGAGAGGAAGAATATGGAAGAACACAGCTTGATATTGAAACTTCCAGCAATGAGTAAGGATGTTGCTTGCTCTGGCTAAGTTGAAGATGACTTGCTGATGTTGATCTGAGATTATATGAGCTTGACATAAGAGCTTGGAGTGTGGGAGCTAAAGACCCACAAGTTTAGCAAATGAGAATGCTTGTGCTTGGGTTGGTGTTTGATATACTTGAGTTTGGGTGTTGAGAATTTATTATTTGAAGCTATGGCTATAGTGGTTTGATTGTTTGGCTGTGATGGTTGTTGGGATACTTATAGCAATCAAATGAATGGGGTTTCAAAGAGCATGGTTGAGGAAAGAAAAGCTTAAGACTTTGAAGGGTATGGTGTTTATGAAAATGATTCTAAAGAAATTTACGAGTTCTAGAGGTGGGAGGATAAAAGGAAAAGCTTGAGGCTTGAAAGCTATGGAGTTTATAGCTTGGAAGGAATGAAAAGCTTGGAGTTATGCTTGGTGAGACTTTATGGAGAAGATGACAGCCTTCAAGGGTGAGAAAGTAGAAGACATGGCTGTGATGGCTGAGGAATGGCTGGGATGGCCACTGGAATGCTTGCAATGGCTGAATGGAGGAAGGAAAGTGGTCTGGTGGTTGCTGAATAAGGGTGATGGCTGCTGGGATTCTTGCAGCAACCGAGTGAGGGAGTGTTGGCTGAAGAAAAATTGGTCTCATTTGCTTGAGCCATGAATGCCAATTAATAGAGGGTGCGGGTTTTCCTTTATTTCCAATAGGTAAAGGGAGGTGCTGGAACCAGCTTATTTCCAGTGGTTAAAAGGGAGCACTGGGGCATTCTATTTTCCAGCATGTAAAGCTAGGTTCATATACCGATTATTTCCTATGGGTAAAAAGAAGCACTGGAAACTGCTTGTTTCCAGTTGGTAATAAGAAGTGTTGGAAAAGGCTTGTTTCCAACGGGTAAAGCTAGGTATTTGAAAAATGACTATTTTCTATAGGTAAAAGGAAGTGCTTGAAAACTATTTCATTTGCTCACCCACATTGAAGAACTCTAAGTAATGGACTTGGACTTTGGTGCTCCCAAGTAGTTAGCCCAAAGTCTCCATTATCCAAGAGCTTCCATAGGCCTTGTGGACCTCCGTAACCTTCCACACCACAATCCCTCATGCAAGCCCCGTAAACCACATGACTTGGGTTCATGTGAGCTTGATAGGTGATTAGCATGGGAAAAATGTATTATTAGTTTGGCATGGCATGTACACTATTTCTATATATATTTAATGAATTAAATCCCAAAATATAGCTTGGATTAACGCATGATCGACATTATATATTATATTGGACTTTAAATGTCTTTTGGCTTCCCGTGACTTTTTGGGCCTCAACACCCATCAACGTCAAAAAGAGTTACTTGCTGATCACATCAATGCATTTGAAATGCCTCAATGTGCTCTATCGATGCCAATGAATAAATAAATGGCTACCTTGTACATAAGGGTAATGTTCCAAAAGTTTGAGTAGGAACTAATACAAAGTACAACTTGTTTCCTAGAGCTTAAAACAGAGGATGCTTCTAAAGTTGTCTTTATTGTAAGCGAAAGGAAAAATTGGGAAACAAGAGTGGCAGAAGTCGTATATGATAAATATTTTGACCAAGCGTCGTGTAGTTGCAAAGAATTTAAATTTGTTGGAATTATTTTGCAAGCACATCCTAGCATTGTTCAGAAGGGATTAGATTGAATATATGCCCGATAAATATATTTTGAACAGGTAGAAGAAAACTGCGAAATCTGAATTGGTGTAGGATGCAAATGGCAATGAAATTAAAAATTGTACAAACCCTAATCTTTTAATAAAGCGGAGTACAATGTCCCGACTTGCTTCAGATGTAGTTGAGGATGCTTTACTGTCTGAAGAAGGTTGTGAGCGACTGTCAGAGAATCTAAACAGTTTGCGGGTGAAGTTGAAGTTATTTAAGGATGGAGCAGGTAATAATGAACTTGGAGGGTCCAGCTCTCAAACACAGTATATGAAAGGCCCTAAGAGAGTAAGGTGCAAAGGAAGCTCGAAACAAGTAACAAGAGCAAAGGAAAAGGCAATGAAGCGAGGGATTCGACACTATGGATCTATCGAATGATTTATGTTTTTATTATACAAAGCCCAGTTGTTATGAAGGCTAATGATCAGGTGAAGTTTTCTAGATACTGTTTTATTTTTCTTGTTCATGTCCACCGATAAGCTCTTACTATGTCCACTGGTAATTCAAATGGAAATTTGGTTGGTTGAATTCTTGCATGAAATTTGGACACATGTTAATTTTACATGTCTTCTCCTATTTGGAAATTTTCATAGGCATTTGATAAAGTATCAAATTTTAAGTTATGTAAAGAAGCAATGACTTTTACCATGTAAAATGGATAGTTTATGTTGAATTATGTTCTAACAGAGATTCATTGATTATATCACAGCCTAATGCAACATTTCCAGCAGTCAGCTGTTGTTTCCATTAGCACTAATGATTTCCAGCACGAAGCATTTCCAGTAGCACTAATCATTTCTAACAGCCAGTTCTTGTTTCCAACAGCACCCAATTTTTCCAAATGTTATGTTCTAGTTATTGACTGGTTATTAAGATTTGAGCTTGATTGGTTATTAAGATCTGAGCTTGACTATGAAGAAATATTGGTGCACGATTTTGTAAACATTCGAAACTAAGGATACTTGAAATTTGCACTATGTTGGAACAGAATGATTAGAAATCAGCGTTTGCAACAAGGTTCTAATGGCGATGTTGTGGGTAAGAATGATTACTTCTAAATCATATGTGAATTATATACCTTTGTACAATTCTCCCTATTAGCGAAGGCTAATTGTGATTATTCCTTATAGGGCTTTCACAAACCATGAGTGACACCTATAGTATGTTATGGCTACCGAGCTAAATAGAATTCATTTTGAGAACCTAGTCAGTTTTGTGATTGCAATGCGTTTGGGTCATTCTCTATTACAATACTCTATGTCGTGTTGTTGGGATATGGTTAACTTGTGTCAAATCCTAACATGACATATTTAGGTTATATGATTCACTTGGGTGTAATTGTAAACGTTCTTGTTTCAATTCTTATCATGTACTTTGGCCAAAGATTCATCGAATCATATCTTTAGAGTATTCTCTCTTCTTACTTAGAGTAGAGATTCCTTGTTGTACATTCACATGCCTCTGTGCACATGCCGAACACTTTTAAGTCACATCCTTTTGAGACTATATAGTGTTCTAAAAAATAAACAGCTCATACACAAGACAACTATGATGTCTCAGGTCTAAGTACTAATTGGCATTATCATAACTTGGAATTCTTTGTTTGACACTTGTAAGTAAGACTTCTATGCAAGAATTCTTGAGTTGATTGTGTTCAATGAACTCCATCTCTATAGAGCACCTACACACATGTCTTAGTGTCTTTGCACTAATGACTTGAAACTAGTCATCCTCTCAATTGAGTAGACATACCAGTCTTTACGAATTACCATTGTCCAATTGGAGATCTTATGACCATGAATAGTTTAGGATTTGATATTACTATGATCGAAAGGTCTCATGAATCTAACTTCTTTAGACTGCTTTCCATTCATATCTTTATCTATGGACTTGTTACTTTATGTACATTATATATATTAGAGCAACATTCATGTCCATTTGATTATATTATATTATATCCTTTGAATATTCCATTTTTATATTGGCTTCTTGAGCATATATCTAACATCAGCATTAGGGGAGCATGTTATCCAAAATAAAAATCTCAGATTGTACTATTTTCTCTTTGTCCAAGGGTTTGTCCCATTGAGTTTTACTTGGCTAGGTTTTAATGTGGCAGTGTTGTACATCTGTCACAACTCAATAATATACTCGTTTTCCTATCTAGTTTGTTTGTTTGTTTGGTTTTTTTTTTTTTTTGTCTCCATATGAATTTTGCTAGTTATATTTTAATGAGGAAAATTCTTTGTATAGTGGGTATCCAAGGGTTGTTATGAATTATCTTATTGCTGGGGTCTTTTTCGGTTGAAAAGCTCATCGGGGCTTGTTGATTTTTAAACCGTTGTAGAGTTAGCAAGAACTAGGCCCAAATCATCCCGAGGGAGAAGCAAGTCGCAGGGGAGTACTTTGTTCTTCTTCCAGCGGTTGCGTGTTTTGTGCTGATGTTTCCGGTAGCTAGACGAAGAGTTGAAGAGGGTGCATTGATGTTGCATAGGCTTGGCATAAGAGTTTGCTTTTTTGTGAATCAAGATTCTACTAGGCTTGGCATGAGAGGCTTATGGCGTGGGAGCTAAGAGAAAATGAGCATAAAGAAAGGATTAAGGGTTGAGATTTTAGGTGTTTTTCGGCAGCTAGACGAAGAGCTTGTGATGTTTGCATTTTCTTACAAAAAAGGTAATGACTATGGTTTCAACTTAGCTTGAGAGGATGGGTGTTTCAGAATTGTTATGGAGCTTTTTGGGAGAGATGGAGATAAAGGATGGGTGTCTTCAGTAGATTTCCAACAGCTTGACGAATGCTTGGTCGTGCTTTTGCATGGTTGAACATGACTAGATGATGTTGAACCGAGATTGTGCTAGCTTGGCATGAGATCTTGGAGTGTGGGAGCTAAGGGCCCACAAGTTTAGCAAATGAGAATGCATGTGCTTGACTTGGTGTGCATAGGATTGAGTTTGGGTGTTGAGATCTTGTTGTTTGTGGCTATGGCTATGGTGATTTAAGAGTTTTAAGAGAAGGATGATGTAAGGAAAAGTTTGAGGCTTGAAGGCTTTGATGTTTATAACTTGAAAGGGTATGAGGAGGAAGGAAATGCTTAGAGTTATGTTTGGTGAAGCTTCATAGGGAAGATGAAGGATTTCAAGGCTAAGAAAGTAGAAGAAATGGCTATGATAGATGAGGAATGGCTGGGATGGCTACTGGAATGCTTATAGTAGTCGAAGGGAGGGAGGAAGATGGTCTGATGGTTGCTAGGGTGCTTGAGCAACTAAGAGGAGTTGGTTGATGGTTTGATGGTCTGAAGGCTCTCTTTAGTTTCTAATGGGTAAAAGGAAGTGTTGGAGTTAGTCTATTTTCAATAGGTAAAAGGGAGCCTTGATATATTCTTATTTCCTGCAGGTAAAGCTAAGTATTGGAAAATGACTATTTCCTATGGGTAAAATGAAGTGCTTGAAAAATATCTCATTTGCTCACCCACATTGGAGAACTCCCAAGTAATGAGCTTGGACTTTGGTGCTCCCAACTAGATAGATTATCCAAGAGCTTTCGTGGGCCTTGTGGACCTCCGTAACCTTCCACACCATAATCCTTCGTGCAAGCCCCATGAACCACATGACTTGGGTTCATGTGAGCTTGGCAGGTGATTGACATATGAAAAAAAATGTATTATTGGCTTGGCATGACATGCACACTATTTCTATATTTATTTAATGACTTAATTCCCAAAATATAGCTTGGATTAATGCATGACCAACATTATATGGTATATTGGGCTTTAAATGTCTTTGGGTTTCTCGTGACTTTTTGGGCCTCAACACTTACTAATATGGCTATCCATTTAGAGATTGGTATGCATTATCCGAGCATCTACTTAGAGTTATATTACCTATAAAGCACAATTATTTTCTCAGCTACCTTTCTTTTCTTATTTTTGTAAGAATAAAAAAAAATTATTTTTGGACTAAAATAGTAACGGAATTTTGTTAGACCATTAATATTTTTATTCTAACACTTTTTTTTTTTTTTTCGTGAAAGTTAAGACCAAGATTTGTGATGACCTAAAATCTCTAAGAAGAAACATGTATTTATCATAACCTAAAATATACTATATAACTATCAAAATCCACAACTTTTGTATTTCTAAATAATGACTGCTTGAATACACATCGATTTTTGTAAAGTTGTTGAAAGTTAGGACTAAATACATCCAAAGTTTTATTTAATTTTATAGACTCCATTTAAATTTTAAATTGAATAATTATGGACTCCATTAAAATCCATTACCGTCCGTTTGGATGAAGCAATTGAAAATTACATAGAATTCCATCATTTCAATTTCTAGCGATTGAAGATTTTAGTGTTTTGATAAGTATGTTGAATTTTGTAAATGACGGAATTTTGTAAATGACACCATGAAAATTTTGAAATGACAAATGGTGGAAATTAAACTCGGGAATTTGTTGTTCCAATTTTCACGATTTTTTCCACGCATCATTTAATAAATTCCATTTTTAAATTGCTAAATAAGAGAATTATTAATTTCTACTATTAAATTTCTAACTTTTAACTAAATTTCGAATTATTTTCTCCGGCTAAAAGGAGGGTTAAACTCACTTTTAATTGTGATGTGGTAAGTAGTTAAAAGCAGCGGTAGTCTTGTAAGTGACACCGTAAAACAGAATAATTACGAGCAGTAAAGCCACGCTCTCCTTCCCAATTTCTCAGCTTCAGTTCAGAGACAGAAACGCAAGAAAACCTTAAACCCCCCTTCTCTCTCTCTCTCGCTCGCTCTCTGTGCTCCGATGGATTTCCAAGTGGTCGTCTTAGCTGGTGGCACCTCAAAGAACCTTGTCCCTCTCGTCTCCAAGGTCCTCAAACTTTTTTCCACTTGATTTCCCGGAAAGATACTATCTCAGTTCGATTTATTTATGTCTTTTTCTCTCCAATTCTCCCTCCAGCCAAACACTCGGTTCCTATTTCTACAATCATTACTGTTTCCTCTTATTCTTTTTCTTATTACCTTTGCTGTTTATTTTTGATGATTTCTACTCTTTTATAATGACAGGAGGTTCCAAAAGCTCTGCTTCCTGTGGGGAATCGTCCGGTTATCTCGTACGTTCTGGAGCTCTTAGAACTCAGCAACCTTAAGGATCTCATTGTTGTACGATTTCTTCTTCTTTCTCTCTCTAACCGTTTCATTTCTCTGCTTATGCTCTCTGTTTCATTGCTCATGGCGGTTTTCATGGGTTAAGATAGTTTGTGTGATGTCAAGTTTCCCTCTTTCCAACAGCAACCAAACAGCGCTCCTTATTGATTTTGCGTTGTGTATATTCATTCTAGGTGGTTGAAGGGCAGGATGCGGCTGTACGCGTTGGCAGTTGGATTTCAGGGGCTTATGTTGATCGTTTACATGTTGAGGTACTTACCCAACTTTGCTTTCTTGTGTTTTTATTTTAACTAATATTATTTTTGAAATTTATGTTACTTTAGTTTGTTTCTTTTTAAATGCTATGTTGTAGTAGTAGTAGTAGTAGTAGTTTTTATTGTTTAGCATTAATGGATCAAATACAATTTGTACGTAAGAGAACACTTGATGTCTAACAATTAGAAAAGATAGTCTTGGAGTCCTTGTGTAAGTTTTTGGAAATGTGTCAAAAACTGAATGATCTTTTGGCACCAATGTTGTGATGGCTCTTTTTGGGTAGTTTTTGGGGAGAGAAATAGAATGGTATTTATTTAATGATGCTTGGGTTAAGGAAGTGGATCACTTGTGGGGGAGGGTCTGTGTTGGGCATCCTTATGAGCTTCAATATCTACAGAGCTCAAGGACTTTTTTTTTTAATTTTAATTTTTATATTTCTTCTGATTGGATGTATTTTTTTTTCATGTGGCTGTTCTTTGGCGGATGTAATTATTCTTAGCTGTTGATTAGTAGACTTTTTATGTCAGTGGACACCTTGTCCTCTTCTATCTACTCTTTCATATTTTTTTCCCTTTCTATTAAGTGAAAAAATGATTCTTATCAATAACACATCAAAAAACAAAAAAAAGGAATCTTGGGTCTCATACAGTGATCCGATTGATGAAAAGGAAAGGATTAATCAAATACTATTGATTCTGACTCAGAGTAATTATTTATCCATTTGATTTTGGGTATCTCTACTTACTGGAACAGGGAGTTACTTGTGGAAGAATGGTTCCGCACAATCTCAATCTCTCTGTCTCTTGATTGTGCGGCCTTAATTTTATCCCTGTCAATGCTTGATCTGTATGCCATCATGCAATTGTCTGGTATCTATACTGTCCTTTTCTGAGCTGAGTAATCTAGGGCTCCAAATGACTAAAATTCTTATTGAAGGTCTAAGTTTGCGAGGCTGTATCTGTGCTGATTATTCTAGTTATTGAATTTGAAATTTGATTTTTGTTAGTTTTGTTACTGTTTGGAAAAAAGGGCAATTGTATAAGTAATTGAATTTTTTATTTGGCGTGGTAGCCTTTGCATGTAAATTGGCAATTCCCTGTGTTTTCAAAATTATTTCTATGGCTTCATTTTCTGTGAAGCTGGATGCACATCCCTTGCATTATTGCATTTTGTTTGCCCGTGCATGTAAACTGAGTTCATCAGTATATAAAGTCTTTAGTCACGATGATACTGAGCAGTCCTTTTCATTAACTCGACTCACAGGTCCTTTACCTAAGTTTTTCACCTACAGAAGCATTGCATAATTCTGTATACTGCAGGTTGCAGCAGTCCCTGAGGATGTTGGAACAGCTGGTGCACTGCGGGCCATTGCACACCACCTGACTGCAAAAGACATTTTGGTTAGCATCTAGATATCCTTTTTAGTATTTTGACTTCTTAAAAGTTTTTTCTTACATAGTATTCAACTGTTTGTATGCCTGCAGGTTGTGAGTGGTGATATTGTCTCTGATGTTCCTCTTGGTGCAGTAGCTGCTGCTCATAGACGTCATGATGCAGTAGTAACTGCAATGCTTTGCTCTGCTCCTGTAAGTGGACCTTCAGAATCAGGATCTTCTGTTGGAAAAGATAAAGCCAAAAAACCTGGACACTACAATATCATTGGGCTGGATCCCACAAAGCAGTTTTTAGTGTACATAGCAACGGGTTAGATCATTTACTTATCCTTTTCTTTAGCATGCAGCCTTACATGTTCCTCATCTAGCTTCTTTTGGTTCTTACTAGGGGCAGAACTTGAAAAAGATATTCGAATTCAGAAGAGCATACTCCGTGCAGTTGGCCAGGTAATGGGTTTTCCCCCAGTGGATTGTCTTGTTTCTTTCAGTAGACTAGAAAACAATTACTTGGCTGGTGAACTTCAATGGGCATATGCTTAATGCGCCCGCGTAACTTTGTAAAACTATTCTCTCATCTTGGACATCATCATATAAAAAATTATGAGTTACTGATTTACTTCATGCTGATCATCACTACTACATTGAAACTTCTGTTACGGATTTGATTAATTTCTTTTCAGGATGGCATTCCAGCTTTCTAACGATAGGGGTGTTACAATTTGTCCCCCAAATCTTTTCTTCTTTCAGTTTACCCCCTTGATTATGCTTGTCTGTTAATCTGGGGTCTCCCCCAAATGAAAATCTCTGTTTTTAAAAAAAAAAAAAATGATGGGTTGCCGTCCAGTTCCATCCAAGATTCTGTTAAATAAGGTCATGTTCCGTGGATATGAACCCTTTATTAAGGGAAGTTTGGTCATTCGTTTCCAATTTTATTTATTTCCCTTTTCATATCTCTTCTCTCTCTTTTTCCTTCACTCTCTCTCTGTTTACTCTCCTACATTTGTTCTCTCTCTGTCTCTCTGTCTCTCTCTGTCTCTCTTCCCTTTTTCTGCTTGTTCTTGCTTGGGTTAATGGGATTTAGGGATTAGCATTTCGCTGGGTTTGGGTCACTTTGGGCATTGGACGGCTGGGATGACTTTTATGGGTGGTTGGGGGTTTGGGGTGTTTTATTTGGCTGTGGGTGCTGGGTAAGTGTCCAATGATTTGGTTTGGCTGTTGATTTGGGGCTGGGTTTTGTTTGATTTTGATGGTCTTTAAGGAGATTACAATATGGAGTAATTTGATGAGCTTGTTTACTGAACTTAAAATTTCTTTTCCTGATTTTGTTTGGTTATGGCTTAGTTTCTTTGGTTCTTTTAATATTGCACAAATTTGTACAAATTTTGTAATGGTTTGGTTAGCTTAGTGGATTATCTGTGGTATTGGGTTTGGTTTGAAAGTTGTGTGGAAAATATGAATTTTTTGTTTAAGCCCAGATTCTGCCTCTTATCTAGCACATGCTCAATAAAATGTCCCAACAAGAGCAATAGCCATGGAAATCATGAAATATTTAGGTATTGTGGAGTTGGTTATAAAGCTTGTGAAATGTACTCTGAGTTGGGTATTTGAATTCAATGACCAGCTTGAGTTGGGTACTCCGATGGTTGGGTATTCAAAGTTAGCGGTTGATATGTCAGTTGTGTTTCTTTTGTATGTTAGTTTTAGCTGGGTACTCCAACTGAATTGAATTCAGTTTTTCCTATGACTCTTGGAGCTTTTTGGTTGATCAAATTACAATAAAGGGTTGCGTATTTGGGAATGGGGCGGGGAAAGAAGAGTGGACACGGAAAGAAGAAGGGAGACAGAAGAGAGAAGAGGCAGGGGAAGTGAGAAAAATACCCTTGAAAAAGGGGTCACATGGCGCATGTAACAGAAAAGTGAATGGAACTGGACAGAGACCCTACAGTGCATAATTTATAGGGCAAACATTTTTTAGGGGGTAAATGATAACACCTCAGTTCAGGGGGCATTGCTGTAATTTCCGTACTTTATTTTTTGTTGCTATGTATATTTCTTTGAAGCAATGGAAATTTTTATGAAGTTAAGAATTGTCAATTCAAATGTCATTTAACCTTGATATAAGGTTAAATAGTTTTCTGCATATTCTTATACTTTTTTTTTTTCTGTGTAGATGGAAATTCGATCTGATCTCATGGATGCTCATTTATATGCATTCAAGAGGTTATAACTCCTTTCTTTTTGCTTATAAATAATGATTGTTTCATGCACAAATTGTTCTTTTTACATGCTTACAATATATACTTTCATTCCCTCCTAGGTCTGTTCTGCATGAAGTTTTGGATCAAAAGGATACTTTTCAGAGTTTAAAGCAGGATGTATTGCCTTATCTTGTTCGCTGCCAGCTGGTTAGTCCAGTGAGTTTCCTTATTAGAGTCCTTTAGGATACTGGCCCTTCTAAAACATCTGACTAGTTCATATTTCTTTGTATTAAAGAGTTCAGAAGTGTTGTTAAATGGTGCACCACAAACAGAGGAAAACGGAAATGAGAAGGCCAGTTCTCAGAACAACCAATTAATGCTATCTCAAATCCTGGCTAATTCATCCACTCCAAGTTTCCATGAGCTCTATGCTCTAGGTCCTAATGGCTCTACTCCTGTCCGAAGAACCCATAAATGCTGTGTTTATATTGCTGGAAAGAGCAAATACTGTGTGCGTTTAAATTCCATTCAAGCATTCAGTGACATTAATCGAGATGTGAGTTTAAGAGCTTTAAGTTGGGCATTTCCTATGATAATCATCTGTTCTACATTTTCAGTCTGTGCAACCTTTTGGCATGTCCACATGTTGAATTCTGAATTCCTGCCAGGTCATAGGAGACGCTAGCCATTTGTCAGGGTATTCCTTCTCTGCACAAAATAACATCATTCATCCATCAGCAGAACTTGGATCAAAAACAACTGTAAGTCAAAGTATTTACATTTCAAAAAAATGGATTGCCAAATTAGCATTAGATCTTGTTGACCTTTCTGACAATTTTGGGAAAGTTTAGGTCACTGCCCTGGGTGACTTCATTTTAAGGTTATTATGGTACTCATCAGCTGGTGGGACTTTGTTTTAGGTTGGACCACATTGCATGCTTGGGGAAGGTTCACAAATGGGTGACAAATGTAGTGTTAAGCGATCTGTTATTGGCCGTCACTGCCGGATAGGTTCTAATGTGAAGGTAAGATGATTTTTTTTTTTTATCTTTAAAGGTTGGAATTAAAAATAATAAAAAATTGTATCTAGCTTTTTTATATCTTCTCTGTGTCTTTCTGATTAATTACAATGACAGAGATATCTGGAGCTCAGATAAATTTATCAAATTTTAATGTTTAACATCTGCAGGTTGTGAATTCAGTTGTTATGAATCATGTTACCATTGGCGATGGCTGTTCGATCCAAAATTCAATTATTTGCAGCAATGTACAGCTCCAAGATCGCGTTGTACTAAAAGATTGCCAAGTAAGCATACTTTTTTTTGGATCTCTCTCCTTGTCTCTCTTCCCCTTATGTCTCATGCAGCGGCTGGTATCTCATTATTATGTTTGTTTGCCTTCCAGGTTGGTGCAGGTTTTGTGGTTACTGCTGGAAGTGAGTGCAAAGGGGAGGCATTGGCTAAGAAAGAGAAATGAGCAAAAGGGAGTCCGTGGCCATGAAATGATAGTGGGAAAGTTTTAGTTTCTGTCTTGTGCTTCAATAGATTTTGTTGACTGGTGGCAATGAGCACAAAGTGAAATGGGAAAGATAATCTCCGACTGTAGCTTTTAGTCCCCCCATCTGCCTTTTGATTTTATTGGTTCTCTCGTATCTAATCAAAGCATTTCCAATTTATATTTTCAATTGAGAGAATAGGTAGACGACTAGCATCAATTTTGTCAAATAGTTTCTCGCATCTAAGTTATTATCTCAATGAGTTGTCAGGTAGAAAGCCGCCTTGTATTCGCAGCAATGATTGTTTTTTGTATTTGTAATACAAAAATATACTATGGACTCTTCTGGTCTACACAGTGGGGGTTTCGCTGCTTGATAATGTTTATTATGTTTTGTTGCCTGGTGTAACACCCCCCTTTTGCGTACACCAGAAGGTGCTCCATAATCAGAATGAACATGAATCGCATTGAGCATGAATTGAAGTCACTCCAAGCATTCCCCTTTTGAAATCTTTACTAGTAAGAAACTTCCTCGATGTGTGAGCTACCCCCACTCCATTATTTTTTAATAATTAGAGCTAAAAATGAGAAGGGTTAATTATAATTTTGGTCATTGGGTTTGGGTCGAAATCAAATTTAGTCATTGTGATTTCAATTTTCCTGATTTTGGCATTGTATTTGCAGTTGTTAACAAATCAAGTTCAAGTTCTTAATTTCGTTAGTTTGGTAGGGGTTTTATTGTCTTAAAAATTAAACAAAATTTTAAAATCAAATATATAAAATTAAAAAAGGGCCAAAAAAAAAAAAAGAAGACAAAACCACCCCCATCCCCACCGTAACACAATGGGGTTATCTTGTTCCGTAGGGGGAAAAAATAGAGCTTTGGTCGGGTACAGAGAAAGGTGACTGGGTGGTTGGTAAGAGAACCCAGCAGTGGATGCCGACGGAAGCATAGGGATGCACCCACGTTGGGGCAAAGGTGGTCAATTGACCCCTGGAAACCCGGAAAAGGCCATGGAAAGCAAAAGGATTGACCCCTGATCGTGTTTGATGGCTGGGTAAGAGTGCCTAGCAACTGCTTGATGGAATGTCTAAATGAAGAAGGCATGGCAGCACCTGCCTAGCTCTCGCATGCTGCCTTGCGTCTTCTTATTTGTTTTTGTTTTTGGACCTGGCCAAAACGACACCGTCTAGGACCAGGTCACTTAACTTTTTATTTTATTATCATGGCCTTTTGAACAGGTTTGAGAAAACAAAACCCCAAAACAAAACTCTTCCCCAGACCGATATTAACAACCACACCTAATTAAACTTTTCTTTATTTAATATATCTATATATATAAAGCAAAAAACAAAGAATGGTGAAACATTCATAATACCATAAATTGCTTTTGGTTAATCCAAACATTAAAAATTAAAATTATTAATTAAATGAGAATAATATGGTAAATTCACACTTTTTCATATTAAAAAAATTAAAATTAAAAAAAAATCAAATAATGAATCTTATTTTTATGCATTTACAGCTTCAGGAGATGCATGGATAGCTGCAGTTTCTGTGCACAACTTTAATGGTACAGTAAATGAGACATGATCTGGAGGTATATAGCTACATCAAACTTTTCTTCTTCAAAAATAAAGCTGTCATTTGATGAATTTTATGCATCCAAATCATCAAGAAATTTTGCATTATTAGTTTCGACTATCCTTGTGTGCAAATGTGGACAGTAGAATCTGAAACCTTTAGATTTGTCAGGATATCCAATGAAAAAATAACTTTGAGTCCTAGGATCTAACTTTTTCTCCATGGGATTATACAATCTAGCCTCAACTCTGCTCCCCAAACATGAAGATGCATAAGGCTAGGTTGTCTTCCTACCCACATTTCAAATGGTGTCTTTGGAACAGCTTTACTTGGCACACGATTAAGAATGTAATTTGCAGTCTTTAAAGCTTCTCCCCACAAAAATTTAGGCAATGTAGATTTCCTTACCATGCTTCTTACCATGTCTTTTAAGGTCCTATTACGCCTCTCTGCTACTTCGTTTTTTTGAGGCGTACCAGATGTGGTATATTGAGCCATGATTCCACATTTTTCAAGGTAATTGGCAAAAGGCCCCTTATGTTGTCCAGCTTCAGTGTACCTGCTACAATACTCACCACCCTATCGGATCTCACTATTTTAACATGTTTTTCCAACTCGTTTTCAACCTCATTTTTTTTGAAAATTTTAAAACAATCTAAAACTGAAGATTTTTCAGAGATAAAAAAAAAGTATAGGAATAACGTGAATAGTCATCTATAAACGTAACAAAGTACTGATTTCCACAAATTGTTTTAATTGGAAAAGGGCCACAAACATCTGTATGAATAATTTCTAGAAGTTGTTGACTACATGTGGAACCTAACTTTCTTTTATTCGTCAGTTTTCCCTTTATGCAATCAACACAAGTTTGGAAACCATTAAAATGAAGTTTTGGGAGAATGTTTTCCTTCATTAAACATTCTAATCTTTCCTTCGAGATATGCCCTAATCTTCTATGCCAAAGCATAGAAGAATTCTCATTGATAAGCATTCTTTTATTAGAACATTCAATATTCAAAGATTCATGAAAATAAGAACATTCAAATTGCCACAAATCATTGTTCAAAAAGGCTCTTCCAAGTAAAACATCAAATTTTTGTTTTTTTCAAACATCCTTACACTATCATTATCAATAATGAAAGCATAACCAGACGCGACTAATTTAAATTCCTTCTCATAGAAGGTACATAAAGAACATTTTTTAGTTCTAAAACAAAACTTGAAAACAAATGCAACTTGATAGTCCCTATAGACTCAACAACAACTTTCTTCCCATTTCCAACAAAAACTTTGAACTCATCCTTATTTGGTGCTCTCTTGTTTGTTAATCCCTGCAAAGTTTTTGTGATATGCACAGAAGAACCAGTGTCAAACCATCAAGTTCATAGGGACAACAATAAGATTAGACTCAATGCACACACAAAAATTTGAAATACCTTCCTTAATCAGCTACCTTTTGTATTTGTCACAGTCCTTCTTCATGTGGCCAGACTCTTTGCAAAAATAGCATTTGAAAATTTCAGTTTTGTTGACTTTAACATTTTGAGACCCTTTAGGTGGTGGTTGGGAAGTTTTGGCAGAAGCATTTGAAGACTTAAAAGCATGAAAAGGCTTACCAGAACCTGATGCACCATTTTTCTTACCATGAGTCGAATGCACAAGGTTGACAACTTCCATTTTATCGCGTTTCAGCCTGTCCTCCTCTTGTACACACATGGAGATCAACTCATTAAGATCCCAATTTTCCTTTTGTGTGTTGTAAGAAACTTTTAGCTGCCTAAACTTTGGTGGTAGTGAATTAAGAGCTACATGCACGAGGAAAGGGTCAGAGACGGTTACTTCCAGATCCTTGAGCTTATTGGCAATGTCAATGAGTTTCATAATGTACTACCTGACACTACTTTCACCATCATATCTCATACTGGTGAGGGCATTCATCAAACTTCCCTTCCCAGCCTTCTTTGACTCCTTGAATTTCTCCTCAACGGCCTCTAGGAAAGCTTTTGCCTTATCATTGCTCGGAATACCACCTCTCACTGTTTCTGTCATAGCCCTCTTCATAATGAGAAGAGACATCCTGTTAGCCTTATGCCGTTTTCATGTTGCCTTCTCTGTGCATCACTGCTTCCATTTGTAAGAGCTACAGGTTCATCTTCCTGTATAGCTAAATCCAAGTCCATGAGCCCAAGAACAATCTCCATGTCTTTCTTCCATTTCTTGTAGTTACTTCCAGTTAATGTCTCAATTGAAGAGAAATTGAAAGAGGGATTCATAACTAATGAAGCAGCCAAAACATATTATGTTAATTTACACTATCAAGTACAAAAGAATGAACTTTAGTTTTGTTCTTTAAATCCCTGAGAAACTTTACGCATTATTATATTTTTTTTTCTTTGGGCAAAAACATAGTATGCAACGAAAAATTTTGTTTATTGTACCACCAATACATAGAATACAAGGTCAATAAATAATCCCTACACCTTTAGGTAGAAAAAACTATTCACAACCAAGCACTCTAAAATTGTAATACACTAATCTCAAGTTGAACCAGATAAAGAGAATAATCTCCTTTGAGAGATTTAATTTACCCGTTATAACTTAGAAGATTACAAATTATGGTCTATATATTTCAAATGAACTTTGAATTAAGATAGATTATTTAAACTATCCACTTTGGTGAACATCAAATATCTCCTTAAAACTAGGCCAATTTCTTGATTACCATACTAACAGTATGTACAGTAAAACCAAACTTTATGTTTATGTCTGATGAAAACAAAAATAAACATAAATTTATTTTACCTTGTTTTCTTCTTCCTTAACTTTTGATGTTAGCGCAGCAAGAAGCAAAGAAGGAGTTGAGTAAATCTCACCATCATAACCAATCAAAAAACAGTAGAAACATTTGAAATTTTTTATTTTGGGTGAATTCAACTCTAGCTAGCTAGGCTAACTGATCGAGCAACTAGATAGGCTAGATCATCCACGTGTCATGCTTTGAGAGGTCGTCACCTTATCTAAAGAAGCATTACCACAAGTCACAACTCTAAGCAAAGCAAGAGGAGTCCCACATCGGAAAACTACAAGAGATGGAGACTCCCCCTCGCCTATAAAAGAAGACTACTCTCCATTGGGAAAGGGACTCTCTCTTCTGGATCCCATGACTGGGTTGGGCTTCTCACTTGTTATCTTTATATTTGGGTCCAACCCCTTGTACAAATGTAAACGAATATTATAATAATGAGAACATCCTTCTCCGTGGACGTAGCCCATTCATTGAGGGTGAACCACGTATATCTCGCCTTCTTTATATTTATCGCTTGTCCAAATATTCACACACATGCTGAAGGTCCTCACCTTCACCCATCATCCACCATTCCACCTCTATCTAAGTTGACCCTCCCAAAAAGAGCATCAACAGTTTGGCGACGTATGTAGGAATTGACACAAAAGGCTTCTGTCATTCTCCTTTTCACTAGTGCCCTTCGGCACCCATACAATCAATGTCACCTAAGTTGCCGTTTGGCAATGCCTTACTGTAGCCACCATGAATGCTAAGGCAACAAATTGCAGAGGATGATATTTTAAGGAAAAGCCAATCAGAATATGGCGATCGCCTTGCATGGCTTGCATGGCTTGCATGGCCAAACCACCATCTCAATTCAAAGTGTCATTCGACACTTCTTTGAAGAGAAAAATATGGGGACTTGAGCTTGTTCTACAAGCTTCATCATTCTGCATGTGCGCTGCCTTCGGTACCTCGCTATCATTTGACATGAGTGATGCCTTTGGCACCCCGTCGTCATTCAGCGCGAGCAATGCCTTCGGCACCTCATCATCATGTTGCACGAGCGGTGCCTTTGGCACTTTGTCATCATGTTGCATGTGCGATGCCTTCGGCAGGCCTCCCTGACATGAGCGATGCCTTTGGCACCTCGCCTTGCATGGCCAAAAGAGGAAGCCACAATTTCAACCCAAGGAACCACCTTTCAGTCACGTTGAAAGAGTCTCAATTTGGAGTTCCTCAACCTCGACTTGGAGTTGGGTTTGATCTGGGTGATCGAGGGCCTTGATCTTGGCATACCTTGATATTGGCTGATTGAAGGCCTTGACCCTGGCTGATCGAAGGACTTGACCTTCGGTGATCAAAGGAATTGACCTTAGCTGATCAGAGAACTTGACTATGGGTGATTAGAAACCTTGATCTTGGCCAATCGAAGACCTTCATCTTGGTTGGTTAGAAGACTTGACCTTGGCTGAATTTTAGACCACAACTAAACATCCACTTCAGAAGTTTTAGATGTTTCGACTTTGGAAATCAGATATTTTCAACCAGTTGTTGGAGATTGGGTTTCAACTTTTAAGTTCTTGGTCTGAATTATGGTGGAACATCGTGCATCTTAAGCTATAGACTTTATTGAAGATTAAATGATTTAAGGTGCATGATGACCCCTAAGTTCGACCTTCTTGTTTCGATTTGGCCATTGGTCACCTTGAGCAGCCAATTTGCATTTTGGCCTATTGGTTTTCCAAGACGCATGGTAGGACTTCGACCAGGCTCAAACATGTTCTTGTTTTGTTCTTCATTTAATTTACGTTCATTTATCGCTTTGATTTACTTTACCGCACTTTAATTCTTGTCTTTAAGTTTAATCACATCTTTTAATTTAATTTGCATCATTATCATTAAACCTAAAAAAAAAAAATACTAAAATACCCATATGAAACCTAACCATCCTCAACCCTGAGGAAGTGAAAAAACCTAGGCCAAGAGGAGGTTCCTTGGTTGGCCAATCAATCAGCTGGTAGAAGTCAGAAGCGCGAACAAAATAATCCAAAATTTTCCATTCAAGCCAATCAGTGGCTTGGTGGTGGCACACCTATGCAATCCAAGAGAAGAAGGACCAAAAGTTCCTTTTGTCGACCACCTCAGCCGAAAAGAGGGAAACAAATACAGGATATGTTTACTTACAAGGAATAGGGGATGTCATGAATTAGGAAAGTTAAGAATTTGGGAATAAGAGATTGGAATTGGATCAACTACTCTCCCTCGTTTATCTAATTCCCCGTTTTGAAGGTATTTGATTACAGATTTTACCAGAGAACTTCCATTAAAGCCCCCTCCCCTAAAACTATAGAGTCATTTTCAAATTCATACCTCTTTTTTAAGACATTTACAACTCCATACTCAAACTCCTAGAGAAACCTACAAATTACCCCCATTGTTACACAAACCGTTAATAAGTGTGTTAAATGCTGATGTGTCAAACATGGACCCCATTTTTTAATGACATGGATTTCTAGGTGGACAAACAAATAAATAAAAAAATTATCTACTTTTAAAAAATAATTTTAAATAATTAAAATAATTTTTTATTCCATATGTATAAGTAAACACATGAGAATAATGAATTGGGATGATTCCAATACCCCTACAAGATCTCGAGCCTCTGCATTTAGACAGTATGCATTTACCCGCATTTAATAAAATCTCAAGCATTCAAATCATCTAACGACTTAAAGCAAGCCAAGTCAGCTAAATATGTTTTTTCCTTTATTAACGATAACGACATTCGTTGCTCCTTGTTTTCTCCTCAGAACCAACTTCATTGTCATTCTCAATCTTTTCCCTTTCATTTTTTGATGAATAATCAAAAATTCCCAACCCGATCCTGAGAAACACCAACCCATTTCAAATTACCAAGCCTGCTTCTCAACCGACTTTGTAATTTACACAAACAGAAGGCTAATAATTCTCCTATGGAACGTTCATGGGCTTGGCAACCGATGAACATTTCTACTATGAAGATCTTTCTTTGGAAATTTCTTCAGGCTAAGAGGCCAGTCTTGGTCTCCCTTGCTTGTAAGCTGGGGTTTTGAATCAAGAAAATTGGAGGTGGCGGTTGGTGTTTGGCTAGACTTGTTATAATGCTCACAATATGTTTTTGACTCTTGTTAAGGCCCAAAAAATCCAAGGGTGGGCCCAAATATATTTCTAGCCCAGTACGACACCTAACTTGGGAAGAAACCCAAATTGGGTATGCAAGAGTTCGTCATATGCGCTAGCACACGTGCCACGCCTAGCAAATAAGTAACATGCCACGCTACAAGCTTAAGTGGGCCTAAGCCAAGTGAATGTCTGGGGCTTGCTGAGAGGGTTGTGGTATGGATGGTTACGAGCATTCACGAGGCCCATTAATGGGCCAAGACGTGGAAGTTTTGGGCTGCTTGGGAGCTCCAAACCTTGAGCCCATTTCTTAAGCCTATTTCTTAAGCCCAAATATTTGGGTAAGCATGAAAGAGAGAAAAAGGTAGCCCATTACCTTAGAAAATTGACCCATCACCTTAGTAAAATAGTCCATCACTTTAGAAAGTTGGGCCATCCCTTTAGTGAACTAGCCAATTACCTTAAAGAATGGCCCAAATGACCTATAAAATATCTGAAAGTCTCCAGCACATGGTTGGAGACAAAACCACGACAAAAGCCAAAGGTTACTTATGTATGCAGGCTGCTGGGAATCTCCAGCACACGGCCAAAGACAAATCCCAACATAGGCCATCCAAAAAACTAAAGGATACTTGAGCATAACACCCTTCAGACCAGCGCCATTACCCACTCATTTCTCATACCAGCTCTTGCCATGAACTAAGGGAGGAAATAAGGAGAAATGGTAGCCAAAGATAAGATATTGTCACAGGGACAGCTACGGGAAGGCTCTAGAGCCTCCAAAAATCTTGTCTCTATGTGTTTCGACTTAGAAAGATTTCATAAAATATGGATGAATCAAAGGAATAGAAGAGAAATGAAGGGGGAGAATTGGTTGATTTGGGAAAAACCAACTAGGGTTTCTTGGGAAGAAGGAGCTTCCAGCGCCTATAAAAGGAGGCACCTTCTACCTAGCAAAACAACTCAATTGAAGGCAAGCAACCACATCCAGAAAGAGCAAGCTTCACCTCTTATCCTTGGAACCCTTGAATTTCGAGCCCTATTCCTCAATCTCTTTCCATATTCTCTTCTAGCAAGCCATTCCAGAGCCTGACGAAGCTTTCGTCAAGCTGCCGAAAAATTACCCAAAGCACCCATTCTTCCATCCTAATCTTTGTCTCTCTCTCCTCAGCAAATTCTCACGAAATCCTTTGCTTTAAACCTCTGTTTCTCGTAGAAAATCTGGTCTCTCTCTCTCTCTCTCTCTCTCTCTCTCTCTCTCTCTCTCTCATGCTAAACTCATGAATGCTTAGCTTCTGTGCCACAAGCTTCTCAAGCCAAGCCAAGCCAAGAATTTATCTGTAAGCAACTGTTGGTTTCATTGGTGAAGAAGACCAAAGCGTTTCCTAAGGCTCAGCTGCCCTTTCGAAGCACTCTTGGGGTCTGATCCTTAAACTCAAACTCAGGGGAAATTTCACACATTTGGCTCTTTACAGCAGCCGAGACCCATCTGTAGCTGCCGGAACGAAAAAGCCCCTACAACTCTATACGAAGAACTATGATGCTTTCTTTAGATCATATGAGGCTTTTTTTGACACTATCTGCATAGTGATGGGATGTGTTTCAATGGTTTTGCAGTTCGGTGATTGGCTGGATCTATTATGATACCCATAGTACGTTTTTGACTTTGTACGAAGAACTATGGTGCTTTTTCTAGATCATATGAGGACTTCTTTGACAGTACATACGTAGTGATGGGATGTTGTTTTAAGGGTTTTGTGGTTGGGTTTTAGGTTTGTTTGTTTCGTATAAGATGTTTGATTCTTCTATTTAGTTAATAGCATGAGTGGTACTCTTTCCTACCCCCCGGGGTTTTGTTTTCTCTGTGAAGGTTTTAATGAGGCCGCTGTTAACATGCTAGTTCTTCCATGTAATGTTCCTTTCTGTTTAATGAAATACAATCTTTTCTTCTTTTTTTTTTTAAAAAAAAAAGCAACTTAGGTGGCATGTTGCCTACCCATTTGCCTCACGAAAAAAGTTGGCCACTCCAAATGACTTGGCAATGCAAGTCTACAAACCATTATTATATTATTTATTTTTATCTTTTACATATTCTATTATCTATATATATAAAGCAAAAGGCAAAGAATGGTGAAACATTCAAAATTCTAGAAAATGCCCTTGATTAATGCAAACATTAAGAATTGAAATTATTAATTAAATGAGGATAATATGGTAATTTCACAATTTTTCGTATTTAAAAAATTTAAATTAAAAGAAAATTTAGATGATGGATCCTATTTTTAGGAAACACAACTACCCATTATCTTTTTTAATTCTAAAGCCTCTCGCAGGCCCGGAAGCGCTTGCAGAGAAGCTAGTATCTTATATAAAGTAGGTGAGAGAGTGGAGATGGTATTTTATTATATATAAAAAGTGAGGCCCAATATACCTCTTTATTTTGAAGTACGCAATATTACCTTGTTGGGGAGAGTGTGTATATTTTACCTACCCATTTGCCTCCTCCTTAGGAGTTTTTATCAAAAAAAGCCAAAATTTAACTCTCAAATTCATAAATGTCAGTTTTTAAAAATACTTTCAAATATAGCAAAAAACTCACTTAATTTGACCCAAATGCCCTCTAAATTATAACTCAATTACACCTAAAAGCTCAAACCCAAAATAGTAGGATCACAAAAACAAGATTGGCTTCATCAACTTAATTATGCCTATGAATCCTATCATAAAAATGACAATGTAATTACCAAAAAGAAGAAGAAAAGGAACAACCGATGTTTTCATAAACCAAAGCAATAAAAATCATCTCTGTGGCCAGTGGCGGAGCCACTCCTAGACCTGGAGTGGCCCTGGCCCCCCCATATTTTTATCACTCCTTTATTATAATATATATGATATATAGAATTTGTAATAAACAACTTAGAATTTAAGTTAAATTTCCTCTAAAACAAATTAGACATGACTCAATTAGAAATATTTAGCTCTAAACATATAAGTATTGAATACTTAGGTGTTTTATATACTTGTATTTTCTACTTCGGCCCCCCCACTTTTACAATTCTAGCTCCGCCCCTGTCTGTGGCTATGGCTTGATTCGGTGCAGGGGCGGAACTAGAATTTTAAAAATGGGGGGGCCGAAGTAGAAAATACAAGTATATAAAACACCTAAGTATTCAATATTTACATGTTTAGAACTAAATATTTCTAATTGAGTCATGTCTAATTTGTTTTAGAGGAAATTTTAACTTAAATTCTAAATTGTTTATTATAAATTCTATATATCACATTTAATATAATAAAGAAGTGATAAAAATATTGGGGGCCAGGGCCACTCCAGGTCTAGGAGTGGCTCCACCACTGATTCGGTGGGTTTGGGAGTTTTTTAAAATAAAAAAAGTTAAAGTCAGTTTCTTGACATAATAATTTTTAATTGAGAAAAAATGTTGAAATTTCTTGCAAAATCCGTATCATAAATACTGCTAGTCTGCATATGATATCGGGGGTTAAACTTTCTTGCAAACCATCATATGTGTTGTTGCCTTCCCTCAGCACAAGAGGTCTAGAAAAATTGCAAGGCCCTCGCTGTTCATAGACTATCTTCCCACAACACAAACTTGCCTGTATTAACTTTGCTTTCCATTAAGGGTGATTGGCAAGGGGCAGTGTCCTTGTGTTTGAGGGTAGGCTGGGTGGAGAGTGAGGCTTGTGCTCAGTAGGTTACGGCTTGGAAGAGCATGCTTTTTGGTTATGTTTTAATTTAGAGGGCATTTGGGTCAATTTAAGTGAGTTTTTGGTTATATTTGAAAGTTTTTTTAAAAAACTGACATTTATGATTTCAGGGGTTAATTTTTGGCTATTTTTGATAAAAACTCCCCCCTTAGAGCATGAAAATATTGATGTGGCAAGGTAAATGAGGTTTTTTTTTTTTTTCGTCGAAAGGTAAGGTAAATGAAGTTTGCCTACTCTTTTCCCTCTTTCCTTAGAGGTGTTCAATATACCATAAATACACAAATATAAGTGTAATCAGAATACACGTGACACAAAATGAATGGAAAAGATAAGAATGGAAAGGCAAAAGAGGAAGGTAGCTATACCGTTAATGGTTGAATTGAAACTGATGAAACTAGAACCATAATTGACCAAGTAGAAAAGGAAAAGATGACCATTGCCTTTCCTAGTTTTGAAAAAAGTTAATTATTCGCCTAAAGCGAATGAAAAATTGGGTATGAGCAGGCATTGCCAATTGGGATTTGACGCTTTCCGCATTTGTCCCACAAATACACTTGACTCCTTTTTTTTTTTTGTGCTGTCGTTCGAATCGAGTGTTTTCATTTTCGTAATCCCCCCAAACCCATTTCTGAACAGGACAAGGAGGAGTAGCAAAATGTGTGAAGAAATTGATACCTTTTGTTCCTGAAGATACAAGTAAATACCACATATATTCAAAAGACTAAACACTCAAAGCTTCAGGCAAGCTCTTCAAGTCTCGCACAGCGTTTCTGTGCACTCTGGAACTATGACTTCCTCTCATTTTCTCTGCCATAGCCCCATCTTCCACCCTTCTCCCAATATTATTGAAAATCGCAGTCTCTCTTCGTTCAGGTCACATGGGTCCTCTTTTTTTGACTCAAAGTCTAGAAATCAAAGGACCCCATTTGTCAGACTCATGGTTTCTGCCAGAAAACAAGTAGAGGTTGTACTTCAATCTCAATTCTTTGTTATGCTTCAAATTCAAATTGGACTCTCTTGAGTTTTTGTTGTTTCTATGTTTTTATTTCATTGGGCTTTCAATTCGCTGCATATAAATGCTTGTTTGATTGTTAAATTTTGGGTTGCTTGGTGACTAGATAGTGTACAATCCTGATGAAAGGATAAACAAGCTGGCAGATGAGGTGGACAAGGAAGCCGCTCCGGTTTCAAGGCTCACTCTATTCTCACCTTGCAAGGTAAGTCATTATGGGGCTTCTTCTTGCATTTTCTGGCAACTGGGTTTTCCAATTTGTGTTGAATTTGGCAAACCTTTCTTGTGCAGATAAATGTTTTCTTGAGAATAACTAACAAAAGGGAAGATGGGTTTCATGATTTGGCATCTCTCTTTCACGTGAGTCCATCCAAATTTATAACTATTTGCTGCTTACGTGATCTTTTGTAATAAAATCTGGAAGTCGAATTTTTATGCACTGCTTCTTCTGTTATTAAGTTCACATCATTTGTATTCTATATATACATACATCTCTTACTCCCCAAATGTCTCCTGGTATCTTGACTAGGTAATAAGCCTTGGAGATGTAATTAAGTTTTCTTTGTCACCCTCAAAAGCTCAAGATCGTTTGTCAACCAATGTGCCTGGGGTCCCCCTTGATGATAGAAATTTGGTAAGGCACTGTTTTTTTTCTTCTTTTTTGACTGTTGTTCTTAATCTTGGGACATTGTGATTGGAAACCTTCTTTCTGCAGATTATTAAGGCCCTTAACCTTTACAGGAAGAAGACTGGTAGCAACAATTTCTTTTGGGTAAGAATAGATGCTTAGGTGATTGAGAAGATTTTGAATGTTAACATGACATCTCTTTGAATTTAATCAGCATTAGGTGCTGTAACTAAATATACATATTTTGTATGTAAATTATTTTTGGCAGATTCATCTTGACAAGAAGGTGCCCACAGGAGCAGGGCTGGGTGGTGGAAGCAGCAATGCTGCGACTGCACTATGGGCAGCAAATCAGTTTAATGGGTTTCTTGCCACTGAGAAGGAACTCCAAGAATGGTCGAGTGAGATTGGTTCAGATGTTCCCTTCTTTTTCTCTCAAGGAGCAGCCTATTGTACTGGTCGAGGTGAGGTATGTCTATTTATTACAAAGATAGAACTTCATCTGTTTCTTATTGTGTGTCTGTCGGTCTACATCATTTCAGATGATGGCTCTGCAAAAATATTCATAATTGTTTCCACCCCTAGAAAGTGTATGGAACAATCTATCCAACATGTACAGAACAATTTGACACATGCGGGTGCATTTTTGTACCATATATGTGCCTGTCCTCAAAATGTCTGATAGTTCTATGAGAGTTTAAATTTCAGCTCTGGTTTTGGATGTCCAGGTTGTTCAAAATATCCCTCCACCGCTACCATTGGACCTTCCAATGGTTCTTATAAAGCCCCAACAGGCATGTTCAACGGCTGAAGTTTACAAGGTATTGCATATTTAAATATAGTGAATGGATTAATAATAATCTGCGTCAATATATTGCAACCATATCTTTTAAGAATTTTTTTTTTTTTGAAAAAACAATTTCAGCGCCTTCAATTGGATAGAACTAGTAAGTCTGATCCTGTAACTTTGCTGGAGAAAATTTCAAGGAATGGAATATCACAGGATGTTTGCATCAATGATTTAGGTATGCATACCTGAACAGAGAGGTTTATCTATGACCAGAGAGGTTCATCTAAGGCATTGTGTTTGATTGCCTTTCAACTGTTTTATATCTAGAAGTGTTTTACACATTCAAATTATAGTCATTATGTGTTAAACAATCTTCCATATGTGATGGTTGTTAAAATATATTGCATAGAACTTCGTACCGGATTGACATTGTTACAGAACTAGAGAAACCTTGCTTGTTTTCAAGAGTAGGTCTTGGTTCTCAACAGGGTCATAAAGTATTGGACTGCTACAGTTCCATCCTTTTATCTAAAAAGCACTCCATTTACAAACTTTTTATATGTGTTTATTTGCAGAACCTCCAGCGTTTGAAGTTCTTCCATCTCTTAAAAGATTAAAACAGCGTGTACTTGCAGCAAGCCGTGGACAATATGGTGCTGTTTTTATGTCTGGAAGGTACATCCATTGTAGCACTTAATGGAATATTCAGTTAAACTCTTGCTTTTATCGTTATTTCATTAAAACGCCAAAGCTGACAGGCTGATGGGTGATGAAAAAGTATCCCTAGTCTCCCCTCATCTGTAACAGGGTTTTATGGTGAAATGGCCCACAGTGAAAACCATTGTGCAAAAACGTTTTGCATGAAGAACATATATTGCCATGTAATATTGTTACTGATACAAACTCGTTTGACATTTGCATCATTTCCATTTTTCGCAATATTGTTGATGCAGTGGAAGCACTATTGTTGGGATTGGTTCTCCAGATCCTCCCCAATTCGTTTATGATGACGATGAATATAGAGATGTGTTTTTGTCAGGTCAGTCTTTTGCACTGTATCTGATGTTTTTACAACATGGTTGTGTCAAGAGTATTAACTAGCTATCATGATGTAAAAGAAATTCACCAGAAGCATGTTTATTACGAATTGCTGAGCTGAAAATAAAAGATAACAAAGAAGTAATTGTTGACGAATGCTATAATTGCTAGTTCCCGTGCTGTCGTTTGAATAATTTATTTATCCAATAGCTATAAAACCTCCTCCCAGCTAATCATGGACAATCATGAAATGGGAAAGTCAGTCATCACTTGATGGAACGTTGCCTAAAGTTTTAGATTGCCTATTTTGTTGGAATAATTTTAGGCTTGATTGAAAGAATTGGAAAATTATTATATAAAGATTTTTTTGAGATATATCAAGGCTTGTCTAAATCATGGTATTTTTCCTTGGAATTTTATTGCAGAGGCCAACTTTCTCACTCGTGAAGAAAATAACTGGTATACAGAACCTGCTTCGAGAAGTGCTCGTGGCTCATCCTCCCAATTTTCCCAGTCAATTGAGTGACTTACTCCCTCACTCACAGAGAAAGTTGCAATAATGTTCGTATTATTTAATGCAATTCATTCCAACTATTATAGGTTGAGAATATAGAATTTCACATTGAGGGTTACTAGTCATGACTAAATATATTAGATTTTGAGCATTTTCAAGCGTTATTGAGAAGGAAAATACTTGTCTCCTTCGTGAGCAGGAACTACTAACATGCCAATCATAGTTTGACATGAGCATAAATTTTTTTTTTTGTTTTTGTTTTTTTTGGAATTTGCGTATGTGTTGTGATTTGCAAGAAGTAGAAATATCTGCTCCGAGGAAGGATCCACACTCCTTTATAATTTATCTTCTTATTAAGGTCTTTTCTCCAAATTAAAGTTCTTGAACCTCAAGAATCATTTGTGAAAATAAGCCTACTAAGGTTATTTTTTCCAAAAAAAAGAAAAAAAAAAGGTGATCTTTAATTATTATTATTTTTTTATGACGTGACTAAAGTGATTTATGCATCTTCAACTTATGTGTTAAAAGTGCCACATAGACATTTAACGGCTAGAAATAATATCTCACATCACTCTAACCGATATGTCAAAGCTGATGTGGAATGAAGGCTGGTGGAGGTTGAGATGTTATTTTTGACATCCTAAAATAAAAATATCAAATGAATATTTTATTTTTTATTCTTTTTTTCTTTTTAATTAAAAATAAATCAACACTAAAATATAATAAAATAATAATTTAATTTGGAGATGCTATTAGAGATGCTCTTAACCTCATATGTCAAATAAACGAAAAAGAAAAAGAAAAAGAAAATCACGTCTGATGATGAATGAATGGATGGAGACGGAGGGAAGTGAGTGAGACTCAGTCAAGCGTTGCTTTATTTTTGCTTGGCTGTGTTGCTACCTGGACCCTCTCCCTCTCTATGAGACTATGACTATGTCTATCCATCTATAACCCAAAAACAGAAAGAAAAAAAAAAATGGCGGCAGCATTCTGTTCTTCTTGTTGCGTTGTAATTCCGTGTTCGTGGTCGTCAAGAAGATTGCTGCATTCTTCTGCTCATCCACTCCCACTTAATTGCAGAAATGGAAAGAGGAGGACGAGGAGGAGCAAGAGCAAGAGCCATTTCTCAAATACTCCAACAACTCCTCCTCCAAGTCCAAGAAAACTGCTTACCAAATGCCTCCCGCAGTCGCAGAAAGAATCTCAACTTCAACCCTCTGAGTCTGAGACCGAGACGGAATTCGAGTTTGACAGGCTGTTTTCCAATCTCAACCAAGCCACCTTGAAGAGAGAAGCTGGTCTGGTCACTCACTTATTATTATTATTTTTCTATTCATTGGCTTATTATTATTATTATTTTTAATTGATTTATACATGCAGGAAGTCTACCCAGCGCCATTTTCCTCGTCGCAGGGACTACGGTATGCAACTCTTCTTTCCTCGTTTTTCTTTTCTTTCGTTTCTTTTAGTATTACTATACTTAGTTAGTGCTATTGGAATGCCGATTGTCAATCCTAAAATGCTGACTTTAGATGAAGGAATTGTTGACAGTTGACAGTTGACAGTTGGTATTGAATTCCATATGATATTTGTATTGTAGATCGGTGCTGGGATCCTTGCAATCCCTGCAGTGACGCAAGAATCCGGATTTCTGGCCTCTGCAATCACCTGCGTACTCTGTTGGATTTACATGGTAAGTGTTGTGTTGCTAACCCACCTCAGCTGATGCATTCATTTTGTAACTCTCTGTTTTTTCACTCTACATTATCACTTAGGCCGTTGCTAACTCGTTTCGTTTCACATTCAACACAATTTTTCCAGTTTTATATTTCCCTTTTCTTATGTACGTGTGATTCGTCAATGGCAGGTTGTAACGGGGCTGCTAATAGCCGAAGTAAATGTAAACACTATGTGTCAACTGGGTTCTGGTGGTGTCTCACTGGTATTTAATTTCTTAGTCTTCTTTGCACAAGTATTGTCCGTAGTTGCATTGCAGATTTAAAAGTAGGATTATATTTTCTGTCTTTCTTTTCCTACATGCACTAAACACTTAAGACACCAACTAGGAGGAAGAAAAAACAGTTTGGTCTCCTTTTCTGAAGCAAATCACATGTAACAACATAAAATATTTATATTTATATCAATTGTGTTTTTCCAAGAAAAAGTTTTAGGCTGTCGAATGCATCCATAACATATAAATTGTAACATTGTCCGTTTGTCTGGTGACCCATTTCAGGTATCAATGGCCATGAGGACTGTAGGGAGTGTGGGAGTTCAAATTGTGTGGTAAGGTGATATTCTTGTAGATTATAAAGTATTTATACAGCTTATTGTTGACTGCAAAATGCATTACTTTGGATTTTTTCATTTTGCCCTGAATACTTTGGAATTACTATATATTTTTTTAAAACAATGAAGATAGTGCATTAGCCTTTTTAAAATTTTATTTTAAATCAGTGTTACCTTCTTTGCTTTCAAATGTAATCTATCTAACTTTGGTTCTGATGGTATAGCCTTCTTCTATGTTGCTGACATAATTTAGGTGTTGGTGTGGCAACTTGTTTCACCAACATATTATTGAGAGAGGTCGTTTTGGTCGATATCCTTTGAAGTTTCTGTCCTCTTTTGGTGAGTCATTTAAAATATGAAATCCAGATATTGGAACCAACAGCTGGAATCTGCTTTATGCACACTGGTGTTGTAGAAGAAGCCAGGGGAAGCAGCATGAATCTGGGCTTTATGGGATTGCTGTCAGAAGAAGACCACGGTAAGCCGTGGATTCGATTGTGAGGGAGAAGATCAAGGATATTTTTGGAGTCACTTGATCGTTTCAACATAGAAACGGATTTCATCTTCAGTTTTTTTTTTTTTTTTTTGTTCTTCATCTTGTGTACTTGGGTTGATTGATAAGCCCACGCCCATTGCAAAACTAATTGCACAAGTTGAGAGAAAGGGAGGTGCTTTCTATTTGGGTGGCAATCCTAGAGCTGAAATTGTTTGGAATGTGGTGGTGGAAAAGGATAAAGAAAGATTTTAAAGTTGGAATGAAGGTATCCCTTTCCGGAGGAGACCGACTTGATTTATTAGAACCAATACTGGAAAGCATTCAAGTTCTGAAAGGAATTTCTAGGAAAGTGGAGCACCTTATGAGGGGTTTTCTATGGCCTAGTAATAGGGGAGGAAAGGTAATTTGGTCGAAAGTGGACGAAGGATGAGTAATTGGTTGTGGAGATTTCTGGTGGAAAGGGAATCAATATGGCATGTGCCGTGATTAGGAAAAAGAAAAACAATTGAAATATGGAATTCAAGAAACTAGATGGGATAAAATACCAATGGTGAGTGAGAGAGTCACTCAGAAATGTCCTTTAACAACAAGAGATATCTAACTCTATTTAGAAACCATGGTGGGGCTCTTTTTTTACCTACATTTTTTTTTATCAGATGCTAAAATGAATGCTAAATTTCACAAAGAAAACTCTAATGCAAACATTACAGCTAAAGCTGGACAGATTGTGAATTGTATTTTGGATCCATTTAAGGTTCATCTTTTCGTAGCCAAATTTAGGTACTTGATAAGAAATGTGGAATTGTGAGATTTGAAAGTTATACAAAACCCAATGTTGGCATGAAGACTAGAATAGGCTAATTAATTAATTAGCTGTATATTAATTGCATTTAGTATAGTTGACTTTTGTACCTTCCTTATTTGTAACCTTGTAGTCAGTTTATATACCATTCAATCAAAGGGGAAAATCATTCTGCCTTATTCTAACTAGAAAATAAATTATCTATTGTGCTTCTTTTAAATGTTTTAGATAGTTTATTCAATATTCTCTTTTATTATTTTGTGCACCACTAATTATGTAAACATGGTCTGTCATTATGGCCTATTATAGTACAATTTTATGTGTGATTTTCTTAATCAGTTTCTGATAGCAACTTTCATTATCCTGCAGTTGGTCATACATTTTTATACACTATGCACTTCTTGTTGCCTATGTAGCTCGTTCTTCAGAAATTATGACAAATTTTCTCGGAATTCCCTTGTAAGGACCAATTTGTAGCATTTCCAATGTGCCCAATTGTTGCACCAACTTTTGCTGTTTCACATCTCAATTTTATGAGTAACAATTGTCCATTTTATATTCGAATTATACTTCTACATTTGTTAGGTGTTGATGGCAGCATTATGGTTGCAGATGGGAAAGTGCAACAATATTTTCTTTGCTGTTGGGAGGCATATGCTACTTTGGAAGGTTCATCTTTACACTTATCTTATCGTTTTTGTAAACTAAGTATATTAAAGTAAACCAATCTTGTTCTAGTAATAATACGGCAATCCTGTACTGTTAGTAGACTATAGGCTGAGTTAACCGTGGGTCTCGGTGATGTAGTACAGCCCGTAGGTGTTAGATTAAGCACTTAAACAATAGAACAGAGAAGAACATAAGAGACCGAGGAGAAGAAATAGAGATCAAAAAAACGAGATAAAGGACAGAAACAGTAGAACAAAGAAGAATATCGGAGATCAAGGAGAAGAAATATAGATCGAAGGGACGAAATCAGAGAGTTCTAGGAAAAGGTTTACTCAACATTCAAATCTGAATTTTAAAGAATTACATGGGGTTATTTATAGGAAACTAAAACCTAGACATAATAGGATAAAAATCCCTTGCTTAAACAGAAATCCTAACCCAAATAAAATAGGAAACTTAAAACTAGAAATCTGGAAATCTGGAAAAGTAGAAATCCTACTAGAATTGGGAAAACTAGAGAATCTAGGAAACTAACAATTACCTTAGGAAGCTAATAAATTTAGGTCCTATGCGTCCTGCATCACTCGCTCTTTCTATTAAGATGACTGGTCGTCGAGAATGCTGATCATTAGCTAAATAGGAAGTTATGCTACATGTCTGATCAAGGTTATGATGTCATTGTACTGGATAATTTTAAATGCGTGTTTGTGTGTGTATGGGAGACTGATCATGTGCATGAATGAGCAACAGTGTGTGCCTATGAAATATATTGCGTGTCTGTGCCATCCTTGCAGTACCTTGAACTTTTTCTCACATAGTATACGACTTTACCATCTAACAGAATGAAAGCCAATTTCAAACTGGAAATTTGTTTCCAGAGGAAATTTGAGAATGTATTACCTACATTTATTAGACAACCGTTGGTTTCCAAAAGCTTAAGCTGTTAGGGAATGAGCCAATAATTAAGTATTGATAACTAATCCCCTCCCTTATGTGGAGCCTTATCCTACACATGGAGAGACGGACAGACAATTCGAGGGAAAAATATCAGTGCAACCACACCTTGCATTTTGTAACCTTTCAGATACGTATGGAATGGAAATTAGAGGCCATATGTATACCAAGCTAACGACAGTGGCATGCTAAGGTTCCAAAGAGAACTGAAATATGATGAATTTTTGTAGCTCCTCTCTCTCTCTCTCTCTCTCTCTCTCTCTCTCTCTCTCTCTCTCTCCAGTTGAGATTTGAGTTTGACTGTAAACTTATCTTCACATGTAGTCAACGCTTCGTTGGTGCTGTTAATGGGGTTCTGGTATTTGGAATTATCATATCTTTTGCTGCTCTAGTAGTAAGTCTCTCTCTCTCTCTCTCTCTCTCTCTCTCTTTCAGGACTTGCATGATTTTAAGTGTTATTGCTCCAGAGTACAGATTCTCTGCTCCAGTCCAATTTTGACCAAAATTATGTCTGCACAGTAGTCATTAGAATATTTATCCTATTAATTTTTGTGAACTGTGATACATAGATATTATGGAAGAGATGCAAAAGAATTTCGAAAAGTTAAACAAAAAGACTGCTTTTATTTTTCAATTTTTGGTGAAACAAGACTGCTTTTATTTGTAACTTATTATGGAGAGTAATAAACCAGACTTGTTTCATTTTGGTGAGCCATATTGTAAATATGTATTCCTCGTCAGTTTATTTTCTGATAGGCTTTATATACATTTTGAATTATGATTTAGAACCAGTCTGGCATCAAAAGAAGCAGGAAAGTCAAAACCATTTCATTGTGATCCTAACATCTTGTTATTGGAAAATTTGCTTTGTCTCATATGCATTGTCAAGCACAATTCTATTTTTCTGCATACTGTGTTGCGTACACAAGTGTGCAGTATTTTTCATGCATCAAATAGAGCTGACAAAATGATGTTTTAAGTGGTGGGAGTTGCTTAAATGATGTTCTATGCATCAATATCGGGCATGCAACAATAAATGAACATTGCTTTCTTTCTTAGGCCGTCGCAAGTGGATACCTACAATGGGATGTTCTTTTGAAAGCCAACTTTCAAGCTGTTCCCATGAGTATACCCATAATTGTTCTGTCGTTTGTTTACCAGGTAACATCACCAACTTATATAGTCATTCAATAGTAAAGCAACTCTTTAACATTTTGTATATACCTTCTCCAGAATGTTGTGCCTGTTCTTTGTACGAATCTTGAAGGAGACCTGTCAAAAGTAAGGTGATAATTTGATTTTTGTATGAATTAATACTAATGTAGAGTTACAATCAAAGTCCATAAACGATGCTACCCTCAGCCTAAAAAAAATCCAGGTACCAAAAATGCATGCATACAAGTAAGGTGAAACAGCTGCTTCCTAATCCATATATAAATAAAAAAATGGTCAGTCTCGGAACACAGAGGAAACTGAAGTCAAAGACAGGCCCATAATCTGAATGATCCCTAAGCTTGTTCATTGTCTTCCCTAGCTTGTCTTAAACTCTGTTCCTTTCCATCCAAAACACAAAAACATTTACAGTACACTGCATCTCCACAAAACCTTAGCCTTCTCTCCACCACCAAAAGCACAAAATCTCTCAGCAAACAAAGACTTAACATTCAATTTAACCTAGCAACCTGAAGAAGATTGTGCCGCAAACTTAAAGCCATTGAGCAATAAGAAAATATGGTCATTGCTTTCTGCCGCCCTTTTGCACAATATACACCAATGTGGGGAGAGAAAAAGTATACCCTTAACATTGAAGAACCTCACAGGTGTCAACCCTTCCATGGGCAACAACCCAAGTCAAAAATTGGACCTTGGGATGCACCCTGGTCCTGTAGGACAGATGGACTGAAAATAGAGACAGTGATCCTCAGTTAAAGGGTTATGAACTTGCAACAAAAACTACCGTAAGACTCAAGAATAGAAATTCTTCTGTCAAGTATAGGTGAAAAAGAGAGGGTAAATCAATGAGAGAGATTGGAAAACTCCCCCACATTTTGGTCTCTCAGATTTCTCCTGAAATTAAAATTCCACCTGCAGACGATGAATGGAAATCACACAAACTACCAAGACACGTGAAGAGACATTGAAATCCTATATAGGTGGGAAAAGAGATACTTAGTGGAGAATTCCCAACACACATCCTTCCAAAAACAAATTTTATCCCCCTAATCCATAATAAAACAAAGACTAGAGATGAACACCGGAAGGCCCTGAGAAACTTCTTTCCAATGAAATGGGCTTAAGCCTCTAGCCTGCTCAAAGAGTAAGATGGTAAACTATAACACTTTTTCTTGATGCTGAGGTTGAAGACTGTATAGACATGATCAAGTGTGATTACAAGGCTATCAAAACGTTAACATTTAAAATGACCAACAAACCACCTATATAATATTTATGCCATGTCAATGTATTTGATATTTTTGAAGTACAACAGCAATCAAATAATACCTTGTGAACTTATAGTTTTCATTCTGCGAATAGAATTTTTTGATAAGTAGTATTCTATTATATAGAAGTTTGTGACATAGATAGTGCTCATAAATTTATGTTCAAACATAAATTGATACGTACACTACATACTAATATGTATTATGCATACAGTCATATATATTGCATTCATTTATCTCATTAATATAGTTGTTCGTGACATATACGGAAGAATGAACTTGGTTTCTAGCCATCTCTTCCTTTTAGTTTGAAATTCAGCTTTAGTGAAAGGTTAATTAAGTTGTGTTCAAATAGTGACATGGTTTTGATGTGAAGGATTATGAAAGATTGAATCCACGATAACTTTGTAAATAGATGAATGTGATAAAACACGAAATGATGATTAAGTGGACCGAACTCATAGAATATTCAAATCTCGTTCACGTTCATTCGACCTAATCTTAAGATAAGACTGCTCCCCTTAGCGCAAGCAAAGTGCCTTGGATTGTGCCATATGTCAAAAGGAAAAGAATTTCAGTTGCAAGCCAATGCTTTCCCGAAATGTTCAGCTGCTCGCACGAGCATGGACTTCTTCAATTCCTTGTAGTTGTCCAACAGATTCCACACAGAAATGTATTATGCCTATATGGATGTCACATTTGTGCTTCAAACTTTAGATTCCAAGTAACTGGCGTGATATATTTTCAAAAAGAGGACCTGCTACATCATTGTTGTAGCTTATAAGTCTTTGTCTATATTAGTCCAAGGTCAAAGCTGACTTTGTACCTGGTTGATTTTATAAATGGTCCTTAAGAACTGTCATGCCTATGGCACCCTAAAAGTAATTTATAATTAGAGATTGTATAAATATGTGCCTTGACTTAGACATTTGGTTTCGTTACTCGTATAATCATTTTGTCTGATAGTTTGTTTTAGTATATTGTCATACATTATTGATATTGTATGTTGTGTATGTAATCAATTTGTTATTTTTCAGGACTGCAATTGTTTTAGGCACCAGTATACCACTTGTTTTATTTCTAGTCTGGAATGCCGTGATTCTAGGAACCATCACAACTGTTGAAATGAGCTCAGATAAGATCATGGATCCATTACAACAATTGCAATCTACGAACGAAGTTGTTGGAGTAGGTTTATCACAAGAGTTGTTCTTGACTTTCTTTGAAGTAACAGTTAGTATGTGAAGCAATAAAGTTCTATTTTCCTTTCCTTTTCTTTTACTTTGTTTTGATTTTTTTTCAGCCTATTGTTGAGGTGTTCTCACTTTTTGCTATTGCAACGTCGTACATCGGATTTGTTTTGGGTCTCTCTGACTTCCTTTCTGACTGTGAGTGCATTTTTCTCTTCCACCTAATGATTCATCTTTTTTCAATATGTATGTGTATTTAATTAGTAGAAGATGTACGATCAAAGACTGGGCTTCTGTCACTTCAGATTTCAAAGACTATTCTTACTCCACTATATTCAGGGATATGGCTGCTGCTGTGATGTGAAGTGTTTGTTTTGCAACTTGGTTTCTTTGGGTCTTTCTGGTGTTGCAGTCCTTTGTGTAGTTTGGCTGGTGTCTTTGTTTTTTAGTCTGTTTTTCTGTTGTTGCTCGTTTTGCTTGTGGATTTCTTATCCACTTGTGTGTTCCTCTTCTTTTTCTTTCAATAAATTTCATTTCTATGAAAAAAAATTTGATTGAAATGAAAATAAACAAGAGCGCTTTTCTTTTTCCTCTCTTCATAGCTTCTTATTAAGAGTTCAAAACCCCTGGCCGTCCAGCCCTTATGTAGCTTCTTTCTCTTTCTTTTTTTTTCGTTTTGGCTAAATCACATTTTTTATTTGGACTTGATTTTAAGTTAAAGAAAATTAAACAACTAAAATTGACAAAATTGAAATGGCTGGGACCAAAGTGGAACAAAAATGTAATTCAGTTTTTTTTTTCTTCCTTTCCCTATTGTGCATTTTTACCTACTTCTATCATAAATCCTTTTGAGAATGGGCTTTTTCTCTCCTAAGCCGCTGTAAATATGTTTATGCATGCTTATATACTTAAGCCACTGTGCTTATCTAATTGTACAGAGAGGTATGCTTATCTAACATCCAATGTCAATTTCCAAATACTCAGTGCTGAAACTTCCGGCTGGTCAGAGCCGATCTCTGCCATACGCAATGACGTTGGTTCCACCAATTGTGCTGTCTTTGCTAGACCCAGAAATATTCTTCAAAGTCTTGGACTTCGCTGGAACTTATGGAGGTATGCTGTGGTGTAGCTTTCCAGTTTAGTGTCTTTTTTTTATATTTGTACTTTTGGACGCATTTAACCATAACTTTTACTCATTTTGAATGAAGTTTGATTTCGTGTTTTTGTTAGTGTTGGTGCTGTTTGGAATTCTTCCTCCTGCAATGTCTTGGTCAGATAGGTACTCAAGTTCATCCCCAGCTATGAAATTGCCATTGCCACAGTTAGTTCCAGGAGGAAGGCTCACTCTTTCACTTGTAGTGGGAGGCGCTGCATGTGTCATTTTCTCAGAACTTCTTGAGAAGTTGGGCCACCCATAAAACATTTGTTGGCTAGAATTATTAGACTTTCTACTAGATAGCACATCATCAATCGCACTATTATGCTTTTTGTACACTTATCAAACACTTTTTTCAAGGATTTTCAGCCGTTCCCTGGTGGCAACTAAGCTAATCGAACTTCCCCAATTATTTTTTCGGCCCATTTAGCAATCGAACTCTTAAGAGCAGGGCCGGCCCTGAGGGTGTGCACAGAGTGCGATGGCCATGGGCCTCCAATTAAAGGGGCTCCAAATTATATATATGTATACTATATTGGCCCAAATCTAAAATAAAAAATTAGAATAAGCTGGCAACAGAGGGAATAGAAAAAAATAAAAATAAAAATAAATAAAGGCTCTCTCTTCCAAGACCAAGAACAAGACCAAGACCGTGCTTCCTCTCTTTCCAATACATCCAAGATCTCTCTTTTAACAGATTTGTATTTCTTTTTCTACCTCACATCTCTCTCTCTCTCTCTCTCTCTCTCTCTCTCTCTCTCTCTCTCATATTTGAAAACGTCTTTTCTCATGATAGGAATTGGGGCAAACTGTTAAACAGTTTTGATTAGTTAGTTAACCACGTGTCAAATTTTAGTTGGGAATTATTGTTGTAACCTCGTCGGTGGCTTTATTACCAATTGGGGAGCCATTGTACGATCATGTTGAGAAATATACAGAAATACTCTTTGATTCTCTCAGTTCTTGGTCAATTCCTAAGGTTGAAAGATAGAGTCTTATCATTAGTATCAAGCCATTGATCCTCTAAGCTATTCCTTTAGTGTATGACATGTGCTCGTGTTCATACGCATTCGATAACAAAGGAAGCTTGTGTTTTTGGGCTCGAAGCCTCTAATTCCAAAAACCAACACATTTTAGAAGCCATTCAACGTCTTCTTGAGGATAATTCGCGTCAATTGATAATCGTCTTGATTGAGTTGATTCTCATCATGAAGATTCTGATCATCCCCTTTCGCATCCATCTGATGACGACGATGGGGACGGCTTTCGACGGCGGGGAGAGAGAGATCACCGTGAGAGGGAAATGGGTTTTCTTTCTGAGAATCGTATGCCCTTTGTTAAGATGGAATTTCCTAGATTCAACGATGGGGATGATCCGATTGAATGGGTTTACAAGGCAGAGCAGTATTTTGATTATGTTTCGGTGCCAAATAAGAAAAAGGTGAAAATGGTTTCTTTCCATCTAGATCGTGAGGCTTTACAATGGTATCAATGGGAGGAATATGCTTCTTCTTTGTCCAAGTGGGAAGATTTTACCAGGGCCTTTGCAGAATTTGGCTCTCATGGGTTTGAGGATTTTGTAGAGTCACTGTTTAAGGTTCGTCAAACCGGTTCTTTAAAGGATTATATCTCTAAATTCCAATGTTTGACAACTCGAATCTGAGATCTTAGTCCAAATTTTCGATTCAGCTGTTTCATTGGTGGATTAAGGGAAGAACTCAAGCATGATATCAACTTGCTTCGTCCTGCAACAGTTCATGAGGCCATGAATTTTGCTCATGAAGTGGATGCTAAACCCCAAAAGTTGAGGTCTATGCATTCTTCTAGAAATTTTAAGTCAAGATTGCCTCTTTTACCTATACAAAATGATTTAGTTCTTGCTGAGAGTGAAATTGTTCCTAGGAAGGATATGCCTATCAAGAAATTAACCCCTGAGGAAATCCAATATAAACGACAAAATAATCTTTGCTTTTATTGTGATGAAAAATTTGTGAGGGGTCCTAAGTGTGCTAGGAAACAAATCTTGTTGTTGGATATGGGTTATAATAGCTCTGAGGAAGAGGACATAGTTCAAGAATTGCAACAAATTGAATAGGTAGTTGAGGTGAATGCTTGTTGTATCACAACTTATGCTTTGTATGGTACTCCTACCTATATTGCTATGAAGACCATGAAACTCAATGCTTTAATAAAGTATTGTCATGTGGTATTGTTAGATTCTGGAAGCTCTCATAATTTCATCAATATGGGCATGGTTAAGAAGTTGGGTTGGAAGTTAGATCAGTCTCATATTTGTGATGTCATGATAGCTGATGGTGGACAGGTTCAGAGTAGGAGTTGTTGTGTTGGGGTACCCTTGGCCATAAGGAAATATGTCTATACCTCCAATATGTTTGCTTTATCATTGGGCGGCTGTGACATTGTGTTAAGGGAACAATGGTTGTTAACTCTTGGTCCAATCTTATGGGACTTTGAAAGATTAACTATGAAGTTTTGGCAGGGGAATGATAAAATTTGTTTATCCAATTCTAAGCCTCAAACTCCATATCCTATTTCTTGTCATCAATTGGACAAGTTGTTGCATTCGTGTTGTTATGGAGCGATTCTCTCTGCTGTAGAGGGTGAAAATATGGACAAGCTTGCAAGTGATTTATCCTCACCACAATATCAAGAATTGCAAGCCCTGTTGGATTCTTTTTCTATAATTTTTGGTACACCAACTACTCTACCTCATGTGAGAGAACATGATCATCAGATTCCTTTAATTTCAAGTTGTAAACCACCAAGTATTCGACCATATGCTTATTGTAAGAACCCAAAAGA